>NW_018164467.1:672298-684410 GCF_001263595.1 Phalaenopsis equestris
AAAATTATTATTTATATTAAAACATCATTTGAATCTAATTTAATAATTTTTATTCTATTTTCTTAATCAATATTTTAATTTGTTATAAATCTTTGTAGCCTTATAGTCAATTAGATTTTTTTAAAATACTACTATATATAAATATATATATAAATTTGATGAGTAGTATTTCGAGCCAAAATGAGTCGAACACAAACAAACACATCCTAGTTCGTGTTCGGCTCGCTAACTTATTGAACGAAATTAACGAGCCGAACACGAGTTGTTCGCGGACAACAAGGGATTTTGTCGCGAACAACGAGCCATTTTGACAGCCCTAAAATAAACTACTTAGCGATGCTGGTTTTGAGCAGGGCGAGAGTAACAAGTCTCATAAAATAGATTTGCATGAGTTTCTTCTTAAGAATATTAGAGAACACATTGAGGATTAATATCAAGTACTATACACGAAAGAACATCTTTTGTTTCTAAACCACCAATAAGTGTTTTCCAGACTATGCCCAATAGTTAAATAAATGACACTTGAACCACAGAAAATTTCTTCATCTAAGTTTTGGGTGGTCTATATAAATTTATGAGAATAGTAGTTTTTACCCTGTTGATAACATTCAAGCTGAGAATCATCAATAGGGATTTTTCTGAATCAGCTGAGAACAACTTTCAAAATTAAAGAGAGAGAGAGAGAGAGAGAGAGAGAGAGATGATTCAATAAAATGCTAAAATAGTAATGATCATTCACTCCATACTTATACAAGTAAATGAGTGTCTTAAGGGATGCTTCATCAATGAATTTACACAAGACAAGTCAGTCTCTCGTTGTACCCTAAATTTATAAATGATTAACTTCACTATTATGCAGAGTTTATCAACCAATCTTGAAATAGTTGCCCCTCTGAACATCTCTCATCAACTAGTCTTGGGTATAATAAATCACTCAATAGGGTATTATCAATGATTATTTCATCTACCAGCATAGATTCTATTCAGTTATGTCATGAGATACTCTATTAATAACTTCATGTGAAGGCAACAACAATAATAGGCAATTCACCCCTTTTTTTTATTGTTTGCAAGATTTACAAACACACCACTTTATTCCTATGTATTTACATATCTAACACCTAAATCTGAATTTTTAATATATGCCACCTTATGCATCAAAAGAGCTAATCACTTCTAAAAGTTAAAATAGTGGTATTTCTTATGTGATAATATGATTTGGCTGATATAAATGTATATAGTAAAGTTTCGGTGTTAGATATGTAAATGCATAGGAATTGGGAGGTATGTATGCAAATGCCTTTTTTTTTTTTTAACTAAATTCAATATTTTCTCTCTATTTTAGAAAAGTTTGAAGTTGCAGTTCCAGATGTAACAGAAGCAAACTGGAGATCACTAGTATTGGAATGTGACATAACTGCAATTGTTGAATTTTGGGCCTCATGGTGTGAACCATGCCGCGCGATCCATCCTGTAATCTTCAATTTATCATTGAAATATGAAGGAAAGATGAGATGTTTCAAGATCAACACTGATGAGAACCCAGACATAGCAACTCAATATGGAATCAGAAGCATCCCAACTGTTCTGATTTTTAAGAACGGAGTTATGGTAGAAAAAGTAATAGGGGCTGTTCCAGAAACGACCTTGGTCACATTTATTCAGGCATATTTGGATACATAATTTAAATTTTATGTTATCTTTTACCAGTAACTTTTCTAAAATTGCATAATTGTAGATGCAATTGTGACTAGAGATCTATTAAGAACTTCTTCATGCTTGTCCGTGTCCATATTAATGGAGGATAAAGTTGGCCTAAGTTTCTTCAATGCTGCAGAGGTTATGGAGGTTGCCTGAGATGTTTTGGGAGTTCATTACGACAAATTCTGGAATCTTTTCTGTAAGCTTTTTGTCATTCCAGAATTTGAAGATTTATTTTGGTACTGCTGCTTAGCTTTAGTCTATGCAAGATATTATTGATTTTCTGAATATATAAATTTGATTCAAATTTGTTGTGCCATGCAAATTTTAAGTTGTTTCCATCTTTTTTTTTTTTTTGCAAATATAAGTTATTTAGTTACTTTCAGAGAAAAATGTTCACTCATTCAAGTCTGTATTCTTTGGCATTAAAATTTAGCAGCATGGCCGTTTCCTTCACCCTTAGGAAAACCAGAAGCAGTGTGGTTTGCAGATTTAAAATTATTTAGGTGCCCATCGTATAAATCAATTGATGGTTGATTACAAGCACATTAGAAATATCCTTGATGAATGATTTTTGTCTCTTAAGATGAGAGATTAGTGTTTTGATTTAAATTGTTAAGTGTAAGAGGAAAAAAGTAATACAAGAGAGTTTTTTATTTCTAGTTTTTTTTTTTAATATTCCTAAGGACTTTTAATTCATCATAAAAATATTAACACTATCAAAAATTAGCTTTATTGTCTTAAAAAAAAAAAGATTGTCTGTAGTGCAGCTTTGAGAGCTTTAGTTCAGTGGTTATAGCTTGGTTAATTAATTTTCTTGCTCGAATTAAGCCAAATGAGTTGAACTATGAGCTAAAATTTTAGTTGTGTGTGTGTGTGTAGTATCCCATATTGTTTGAGAGAAAATAGGTGAAGATTATGAACTCGATCATACAAGGATGTGGAGGAAGATCCTAGAGGAATAGAACTTTTTTTTCTTTATCTTCCTAGGGGGTAAAAGGGCACATCTATTTATATGAATTATAGATGATCCTCCTCTTCCTTGACCGCACAAAAAGGGAAAAGAAAAGAAAATCACATACCGTATTACACGTAGTTTGTACACAATGTCCCAATTAGAGGATGGTGATGTGGATGTTAGACTGGCGCATAAGTGGACATGCATGCATGTTTGTTCTTTAATGATGATCTTCACTTCGACAGTTGGTTGTTGACAAATCTTTTCGACAAGTCATTTTGACAGACCATCTCGATAGGTCAGTTTGACAGATAGTGTCAGTGAGTCTGTTGAGTATGAAAAATGTATGGGCCAAGCCTGTGATGAAAACTGAATGATGTGATTTTTCAAATATCCTTTAGTTATGTTCGGGTCATTAAGATCCATAACTCTATCGTTGACCCACGACAACCAATTATTCATATACAATATATATGCTTACTTGTATTATAAATTATAGCATTAAAAAATAGCCACTTCAAACTTCTGTTGTTATTATGAATGTTTTGAAAGATTATGTTGGATCATAGGTAGAAATAGTTTCAAAATGTTGATTATTTTGGAAATTAAATTGGGCTTTTCCATGTCAGTCGCACTTGGTGCCTTGGTGGCCTTCTTCTTCTAGTGCCAGAACAACTTGTCGTTTCGTATTAAGAACTGTTTGGTTGAAGTTTGAATATAGGAAGATTTACATACACACCACTCAATTCCTATGTATTTATGTCTTACACCTAAACTTCAAATTTTAAGTTCCAATTTTAGAGTTTGATTGAAGTTAATTTCATTTAATTTTCATTTTACGTGTTTTATTTTAAGTTCATTTTAGATCTTTGAGGAGAATGACGTGTTGACCAAGCGTGAGGTCAACAATGTTTCACTATTTGAAGTAAATTTTTTGAAGTCGTCAGCTCGTCTAAAGAACCTGCAGTCATCTATTGATCTATTTTTGGGACACCTATAAAATTGTCCCTCATAGCTCGCTTCTTGTCATAATGTAAATTCACAACATTGTAATTCATAGTTGTAGTGTACGAAACTAGAGGCAATAGAAGTCCTTGAACTCATATTTCATGATAAACTAGAGTTTAATGCATGCAATGAGCTTCCATTAATGTTATAATGACAAAGGTACAAGAATAAAATAAATAATACAATGATAAAGTTTTAAGAATGGAGGCCTTAAGAGTTAATATAAATAAATGAATACTCTGCTAGTATAAAATGGTAGGTGACTTTGAAATAAGGGGATATTGGATTTCTTTGAGAAATTATTACCGAACTTTTATATTGGAAATATATTTACATAAAGGCCCTCTAGAAGAACCCCTTAGATCATATGAATCGGAAAGGAGTCTTGATTGCCTTGATACCAAACTTGTATATGTCAGAAAACATAATAACATAAAAGCCATCCAAAATATCCCATAAAGTTATATCTCATCAAAGACCTCCAAATAAATTACATGTAAAAAAACTTATGTATAGAACACTCGTAATTGCTTAGGAGGCCATCCAAGCGGGATCAAATACAATATGCTAATGGCAATGAATAAAATAAATACAATCCTGACAGGATCCATAGATATAACATTTAAAAAGAGTCAACATAAAAATAAATTGATAATATGTCTTCATATGATGCATTCAATAATCACTCATTAACTAATGTTTTACAATCTCTTCTCGCAACTCAATCATATCTCCAACAACTTCCTCATCCTGTGTGTATTGAGCCACCTATATCACAATCATTTTGTGAAATCGATTACCCCAAGCAGTACTCATATGGTCTAGGAGGAACATGTAATTAAAATTAAATATTAAGCAAATATTTTTAATTTTAAATCAATTAAATCCTCCTCTGTTCGCTGAGCGTAGAGATTTTTTATTTTATTTTTGTGAATTTTCTACACCAAGATATAAATTTTTGAAGTTAGATTTTATTTTTTGAAGTTAAATAAATAAATAAATAACCTAATTTCCTACTTAACACGCGACGCCATCTCATCCTCAATGACTCAAAAGTCTCCACGCATCGCCCACTGTTGGATGCACTTTCCATGTGTGTGCCACCTTAACCTGCGGTTGAGAGTGCTGGGTCGAACCGCTTTATTATCCCACTTGATCCTGGCCGCTCGTTCCGAACACACGCGATCTGAAGGTGCTCGTTCATCGTCCCCAAAAAAGCCCTATTCACGAACTGCCCACCTTCTAAGCCTAAGGTCTAGGTTGATTCTCAACTAAATTTAGGACGGCTTGTTCCTAAACCTTTATCTAAGTTTTATGAATAAATCCATATGGTTAAGTGCACTTGATTCGTTCATTTGTTTAACAAAGGTTTAAACTGAGGCAAAAAATGGAGTTTACGAGTTATACCTTTGCCCAAGAGGTGAGACCTTTATTGTGTTTGCTTGAAAGCTTCGTCTTAGTCCCAAGAACGTCCTTCAATTGCTAGTCTTCTCTTAGACAAGGTTTAAGTAGGATTTCCCTCAGAAAGTTGCTCAGGTTTTGACTTGAGCTATGTTAGAGGGCTTGGGATGGAGAAATTTCAATTGAGAAAGTAGTTTTCCTGCAAGTTAAAGCTTTTGAGAGGGTTATTTTGAAGTTTTGGTTGAGCTAATTTCAAGGCCAAGATTGTCTTGGTTTTCAATGGAAAAATCAAAGCTTAATTGTCTGTTTTAAAGCTTGAGGAGGTTGGGGATCTTTGTCGTCTGAGTGTAGGACTGTTTTGAAGTCAAATGGTCAAAATTTACCAGGATTGATCTGTCTCTCTCTTCTTGACTGAGAAGAGAGGCTTGTTTTATAGGCTAAGTCAAGGTGGTCTCTTTGTCATGCTGAGGTAAGGTTTTGGTTTTGATTTTGGTTTTGAGGCAGAAGGAGTGAGTCAACAGAGAGGTTTGTTGGCCTTCCTTTCATGACCAATTTCAATTCAATAATTTCCTTTTTTATGCTCCCGTGATGAGTTCCAAATTTCAAATTTAAGCCCTTCATTCCTCCTTCAGTTTCACCATTAGTTGTCTTTTAATTCACTTAAATGGTCCTTCCTTTTATGTACTCTTCGTGGCTTGCACGAGTGTGAGGAGGAGCTTTTAGATTTTGAGTAGTTTAGGTGGTGTTATTCGGGTTGTATTTTGGTGTTAATGAGGATGCCTCTGCAAAGCCGCGAGGGTAATGTTATTGGAGGTGGTATTTAGGTGTTATCCTGGTTTTGCGGAATCAGTGGCATTGGTCGTGGTATTGAGGGTGTACCGAGGTAGTATTATGCGTCGAATCACAGAGAACCCGAAAACCAACTATGGGTATTAGGAATCATTAGGGGTTGTCAAGAGGGAAATTGAATGTCAATTTAGCAAAATTGGATTGAAGCTTGAAATTTGATAAAATTTGATTGGATTTGGTGGTTTGCATTAATCTTGGTAGATTTGAAGTGGATTTAAGATGGATTTGGATTTGAGCTTGACAATTTTGAATTTTGAGCTTGAAATTGGATTGGATTGAGTTTAAAGTTAAATTTTGGCAGAGTTTGACGAGGGATTGAATTTGGGTTTGGGTAATTTTAGATTTTTTGCTTGAAATTTGGTAGAATTGTATTGGATTTTGGATTATGGTGGGTTTGAAATGTGAATTTGAATTTGGGGTCCATGGGACTTGGCCTTGGAGTTGGGTTTGAAGTTTAGACTTGATATTGATAATTTTGAGAAATTTGGGTAGGTTTGAGGCAATTTTTGTGAAAGGGAGTGAAGTGTAAGTGAAGTGAGTGGGAGGTGCCCATGCCACTTAAGGTCAAAAAGTGCGCCCCTAAGGCCTCACGTTCTTATGGGAACTACTTTTGAGTCTCACCATATTAGTCTCAACCACCCAAGTGTTGGAGGTAGAAGACCACCCATGTAAGACTCCACAAGGGAGCCAGGAAGTGACTTGAATTTCTAAAAGGGTGGGTCCCATCACTAGGCTTCTATGATAGTCAAAAGGAAAGTCATATGACTAGATCCTAAGTCAAAAGGAAAGTCATATCACCAAAAATGAGATCAACATAGCTAATCACCATATTCTCTTCGAGTCATTATCACCTCGACATACCCATCTTTTGAGTCAATGTCTCTACGGTACACTCGATCCTTCAAGCCAATGCCTCCTCAATATGCTCACTTTGATTAGTTTCTCAAGTGGATGTGAGTTCCTTAGTGTTCTTGCTCGAGCTAGTCACCTTATTCCCTTCGGGTCACTGCTGCTTCAACACACCCATCCCTTAAGCCGATGTCCTTTTGAGCAAATGCCTCCATGGTATGCTCACCCCCTTGAGCCAATGCCTCCGTGGTGCGCTCATACCTTCTAAGTAAGTGCCTTCACGACATACTCATCACCACTACATTTTTTGTCTGTTTGCATTTTCATTTGCATGTGTGCTTGATAGCGAGCCAGACCTAATAGACGAGCGAACAGATGTTGGTCACGATGTTTTAATGAGCATTTTTTGCCAGGATTGTCACGATGAATGAGCATTGTCTGTCAGGTAGATCCCAACAAGAAATGCGAGTTATTACAATGGGGTCGACATAATATGACTGTGCTAAATATTCAAGGGATCTAACTTGAGTCTCCTTGCATGTTACGAGTCTGTATTTAACAACCCTATTTTGAAACTTAAAAAATATATGTTTTCTTCTTATAATATCTGTCATAATTTCAAGATTATGCAAATAGTAAGTTTGGCTTTATGTAAGGCAAAGCCTTTTAAAAATCCATCCTGGTGACCCCACTTTAGTTCCCTTAGATCTTTAGAACGGAACTAGTGTGGCGACCCTGTCAAAGTCATATGTGTCCGGAGACTTATCATATGCACTTAGATGCTGGTTAGGAAACTTTACATTAGGTTGTGTGTTAGGCTAGGGCTAGGTTAATAAACAGTATTTTGGCACATGACTACTGTTTTGTGCTAGCTTGATTGTCCTAAACAGTGTATATTAGGTCGGTTATTTTTTTAGGGAGTCACGCCTAAAAACACACACACACTCACGTGTAACAGGGAGGAGCATTGTATTGATTTATATTAACTCTTTTCTGCAGGTGTTGCTTAGCTCCTCATGTCAGGCATAACTCATATGCATGGCATATTAACCCATGCTAATACTTTTTTTGCAGCATTAGTCTTTTATTTTATCATGTATTTACTAGAGTTTAGGATTGTGTCTGTATTGGAACTAAGGTACGGGCACAGACTCCGAGGCGCATGAAACATCAAACCACGTGATGAGGGACCAAGAGCAGCAAGCAAATGTTCTGCACCTTATGTCCAAATTTACATTCTTGTATAGAATTAGGAACATGTATGTTTATGTGGTGGTTGGCTGCTTTTCTTATTTTTCCCGGTATATGTCGCCGACCCAACAACACTTGCCATTTTTATATATTTTAGCGTGTTTTTACTTTCTATTGCATGTTTACATGCTTGAGGTTCTTTCCTTTCTTTTTAGCGTTTCTTATTGTTGGTTTGTCTGGAACACCGCTAAATGTAACATAGGCTCTCTAGGACCTAAAGTGTTAGATCTTTCAAAATCATAATAATAAAAAAAATGAGATAATCAAAATTTTAAGATTAAAATTATCAGGATTTTTAAAACTTATCTTTATTTTCACGCATGACCTTTGGGCCGAATTTTAAAAGGAATGACTATACACCCCATCATGTGTAATATGGCTTCCTCAAAATCTAAGAATCGCTATATATAACTACATCATTTACATACACCCGAGGAGGTCCTCTCAATCCTCTATTCCGACTAGTCTGACATTTCTTTTTACATAGGAGGTTGTCTAGAATGCAAAAGTCGTTAGAAGGCTTCCTGGCCCAAATGGGGCGTAACTTCTTTTATTGGGAGTGTTTCTATCTTTGTAGATAAACCTCCCCTTTCTCCTCTTTCCAGCAACATCATTGCCACGTTGGTGGGTATAAGTCTCACCTCTTGGAGCTCCCCCTTATAGTTATATGATAGAGTTTCATTTCTTTGATCTTAAGGCTACTGACGTTCCCATGAATGACATAATTCACTGATTTCTGACTGAGGGATCTCTGGACATGTTGGGTCGACTACCTTCAAATTCAAGTCTATTTAGTGTTCCAGTAGCTTAGGATGATGGGTCCATGGTACCCCGACCCGGCTGCCTCTACCTTTTATGGATATTCCTCCCTTCCTTTGACTACCCTCTTTTGAGCCTCGTCAATTCTTTTGATAAATTGTTGATATTGTCTCGTGTGTCCTGCATGCCTAGGCGTCACTGTCCGTAGTGGTTACGGTGGTTCACCTTCTTCCTTATGGCCCGGTATAGATGTTAAAAACATCGGGATTCTCATTTGAGATGATTTAAATCTATTGGTTTCTCAAATAACTAGATCTCACCCTTCTATAAGCAAGATCCTTTTTATCGAGAGGTTTTCTTGGGCATCCCTCAACGAGTAATTAGCTAAAGGAATAAGTACTTTTGGCAGTGTGCTTGACTCCAGAAAAAGTACTCACACTTGAATCTCTGGTTTTGGGTTTCTTTCATAGGGTTTTCTTCACAGATATGCTTCCAAGGCATTTTCGACCCAATCTCATTTTGGGCATACGCTCAGCTATCACGCGAAGTTTACTTCAAGAAATTTCTCCATGTTCTTTCTCTTCTTTGTCTTCAATGTTGTATGTCATTTCTTTTTGATTATTCTCTTCTCCAGATCATTCATATGACTCGGGAGATAGATTTACTTGGAAAAAAGAATTATAAGACGATAGAAAAGTTGACGACTCCTTAAAAAAAAAGAGAGAAAGAACAAAAATAATCCAGAAGGAGAGTCTTTGTTTGATCGTCCTAGAGGAGAGTCTTTCTTTGCTTGTTTCGGAGGAAAGACTTTGTTTGTTCATCTTAGAGGAGAGGCTTTGTTTGCTCGTCTCAGAGGAGAGGCTTTGTTTGCTCGTCTCGGAGGAGCCGCTTTCCTTACTCGTCCCGGAGGAGAGGATTTATTTGCTCATTCCGGAGAAGAGGCTATGTTTGCTTTTCCTGGAGGAGAGGCTTTGTTTGCCCCTCTCAGAGGAGAGTCTTAAATGAGAGGATGGAATATTTTTGTATTTTTTTCTTTTTCTTTTTTATATCTCTTCATTTGAGAAAAGCAAACAGAGCAAAAGAAAAGATGCTTATGTTTTTGTTCTTTCATAAGGAATCTTCTTGGAAAGTGAAAGAGGTTGTTCCTTCTCATTTTTCTTTTTTCTCTATGCCTTTTTGCTTACTTTCTTGTCTTGTTTCTCTTATTTTCTTCTTTTTTTTTTTCCTCT
Source organism: Phalaenopsis equestris (assembly GCF_001263595.1). Taxonomy (NCBI): domain Eukaryota; kingdom Viridiplantae; phylum Streptophyta; class Magnoliopsida; order Asparagales; family Orchidaceae; genus Phalaenopsis; species Phalaenopsis equestris. The sequence continues at coordinate 682,304 of NW_018164467.1, forward strand.
TCTTTTTCTTCTTTTTCTTTCTCTAGTTTGAGCTCTCCAACTCAAAAAACTCATCTTTTTGTTGGTAACACTATCCACATCCACCGTACCTTTTAGGATGTCAAATTTGTCCATTGGCTCTTGCCCTCGCGTTCGGCTCGTTTATATTTCGAGCTCAAAAAGTGTGTTTGTGTTCGGCTTGTTTGCTTACCAGCCGAACACGAGTCATTCACGAACAAATAGTAATTTTGACAACCCTAATCACGTAGCCATAAGATGTTAATGATTGGGGCAATATTTAAAACATCATTTGAATCAAATTTAATAATTTTTATTCTATTTTCTTCATTAATACTTTTAATTGATTATAAATCTTTATAGCCTTGTCGCCAATTAAATTTTTAAAAAATACTACTCATCAAAGATATATATATATAATTAGTTAGTAGTATTTCGAGCCAAAACGAGTCGAACACGAACGAAGCCGAACACGAACGAACAAATATTTGTTTGTATTGTTCGTGTCCGGCTCGTTAACTTAGCGAATGAGCCGAACACGAGCTCTTCGTGAGTCATTAACTTATCGAACGAAATTAACGAGCCGAATTCGAGCTTCTTAACAAGCCGAACACGAGCTATTCGCGAACAACGAGCTGTTTGCCATACATGCCAAAGGGATAAAGCGTGAAATTCGGGGAAAGAAGAAAGAGAGAAATAGTTTCCCTCTTCGGGGGGTGGGGAATAAGGGTGTTCACAGACTTTTTGGTCGCTTTTATTCCACAAAAATCAGACTACGATGTGAGGTTGAGGGAGAGATAGAGCCCTCATTTTACACGTGCCAATAGTCCCTATTTATAAAATGGGATAATAGGAAAAATAATTTTCAATAACATCCCTGTTTTAAGGTGGCAAGTATAGGATATTTTGGTCCATTTGTCATTTTGAAGCGTTGGAGGACGTTGGCGTTGGGTGTCCGACTGGAGCTAGGTGGCCGACCCAAGGAGGTCTAACTAGGAAGGTTGACTCAACGAGGTCAAAGTAGGGAGGCTGAACTAGAGACTGGTTGGCCGACCGAAATGGGGAAAATCTCTCTCCAGCGATGGCTTATCATTGCTCGACGATGTGAGATTTTCTGGTCACACATAACACGAGATATTTTTAATTTATTTATTTTTATCATGGTTGGTAAATTGTGATATTTGTTAGGTGTAATTTAAGATTCAATATAATGATGATTATTAATAACTTTGGTTAATTGATCAAGATTAGAAACAAAAGAGAGAGAGAAGTATTTCGATAAGGTTACTTATTGAGTCTTTGATGATCGATGACGAAGAGTCTAATGGATCATTGTGAGGTGAAATCGATCATTTTAAGAACACCTTAAGTTGAAAAAGACAATAAAATGACAAAAAAGTTGTTGAATCCGAATTTATTCAATAAATTACGCCCAAGAAATAGAGTCTTGAGAAGTACAAAGAGATATAGATAGCATAACAATTAAAATTAGAATGAGAGAATTGCTTAATCTTTTTATTCATGAAATAATCCCTTATTTATAGGCACATGAGATATAACATATGAAATTATATTTATACCTTATTCAAGTAGAGACCATACATGTTATTATAGGTATTTTACTCTTGTGGATCCAGGGCCTTATTGACCTCTAGCTCGACCAACTGGATTGAGTAGGACTTCAACGAGCTTTGTTGATCAGCCAGATTTGTTGGTTTTGTCAGGTCAATTGATCCTTAACACTTCCATTCAGTTCATCATCCTTTGATCGGTATGATCTGTTCGACCAAATTTTGTCGATTGATAGACATAATCTGGTCGCTGGCCCTCGATCAATACCAAGGAGCTTACGTCGACGGGATGTAGTTAGACCATCGGGTAGAGGGTAAATCTCTGTAATCCGACGGTGGCCTTCCTCTGGACAAGGAATCTGGTGAGATGATTGATGCAGGTTATATTCCCATGATGGTATTGGGTAGATGACCAAACATGCCCAGTATGGCAGTCTTTGTGGACCGGCTTCTCCCTCAGATTAACTTCATCTTGGAGGTAAACTTAGATGACTGTTGTCTGAATGAGCCGCACAGGCTGAAAGTGCTTCAACCGCTCT
>NW_018164467.1:684434-695431 GCF_001263595.1 Phalaenopsis equestris
CCGCTCTTCAGATTTGAGTAGGCTCGAGTTTTGCTATTTTTGGTGGGATTCTTGGGATTATGACCCTTTTCTCTTAGACTGTTAGATATCCCTGAGATTCTTGCTGGCATAATTATGTGTACAAAATGATTTTTTTAGCGGCTATGAAATCTCCCAACGAGATTGAAGATCCTCGGGAGGGCTTTAGGGCGAAGGAAGGAGGAAGGATGGGAGGGACTGAAGAAGGTGAGAGAGGTCCAAGGCGGTGTTCATAGAAAGAAAGTCATGCGATTGGTGCACGAGAATGGTGTGAAGGTGACAAAAGCAAGAGTCGGTCGTGAGTAAGAAAGGACCCATTTAGTTCAGTCCTTTTCGTATATCAACTATGATATCTCTAATCAGCTATCATTTGATGATCTCAACCTGCAAATATTAATACAAACAATCCAAAAGGATTTGTGAGATAAATTGCTGGAAATTATACATCACAAGTGTTTGACTCAAAATGGGCAGAATTAGTCGCCATTGAGAATAAAAATCAGTTTTTTATCATGAGACAAATTATAATAACTTTGAATGCAATTTAATGTATAAAATACTCTTATTGATGATTTTATGAGTGTCTTAATCCTAAATTATGTTAAATAAACACTTAAATTGCTTTGAAATTTTAAAATTACATTAAAATACATATTTTATATTTTTGATAATATGAATTTTGTAGTAATATATCAACTATGATACTTAATTAGCTATCCCTTGAGGATCCCAACCTACCAACATTTCACAAAGAGGCTCTAGGGTCCTAAATATAAACAATCCAAAAGTACTTTTTGAAATAATTTGTTGAAAAACATACATCATTTAGCACTCCACGAAGATTGAGCAAAATTAAACCACGTTAGGTTGAGAATATAAAATTGAAGTTTGTCATGTTGCAAATGATAACTTTTGAGTGTAATTTCATGGTATAAAATATTTATCTTTTTGATTATTTTATAAGTATTTAAAACTTTGAATCATCTGAATTTTAACTTCAATCATTTGCTATGCATTTATAAAAAAAAAGGGGGCATAACTAATGTTGTAAAATTTCTTCTAATTTAGTATGAGAATTAAAATTTATTAATCTTTGGTTGTAAATAATTACATTATTTTCTCTGGCCAATACACAATTCTAATTTAGTTACATATCTAACTTCAAAGCTTTCGTGCTTACATACATGCTATTCAAAATTTTGATATTACATAAAAAAAAATATCTCATTAATTTTTTAAAAGTGAAATATCACTAATTTTTTTCTAAGTAAATTATATCATTTAACATATAAATCATAGCACTAAACTGTTGAATTTGAAGTTATCTCTAAATCACACCCAAAGAATAGAGGGTAAGATAGGAGGGAGGGAGGGAGGGAGGGGGATGGGGGGTGAGAGAGAGAGAGTGATAGAGAGAGAGAGAGAGAGAGAGAGAGAGAGAGATTGCACAGCAGCTTGCCCCTATGAGGCAAGTTGGGGCAGTCCCGGGCTCTTGTGGCCCTTTTTATATAATCGAATTTATATAAATTCATGAGGAGAAAGATGACCAAACGTTTCCCTTACATGAAATGATTCACTATTTATAGGAGATGTAGCATAATATGAAGATAATACATTTTTAATCTTGATTTAAAGAGAGTTGTTTATGTTAGTTTTGGTATTTACTTATCTGAGCCCATGATTGCTGATAGTATTGGTAGTTCAGGTTGCGGGTCGTGCAGACTGCAAGATTCAAACTAATATATTTTTGATGTACACGAACTATTCTAATATAAATATCTAATTATAAATGTTAAATATATACAACAACAACAACAACAAAATCTTAATCTTACTACGTGGGTTCAGCTACATGAATCCTTTTTCTCCATTGCGTCTTATTTAATGTCATATTTTCATTTAGTTCTAATAAATTAAGATCATTTTTATACAATAAGCCCAAGTCTTCCTAGGCCTGCCTCTGCATTTCTTAACATAACTCGAATCTAAAACATTTACTCTCCTAATCGAATCATCAGATGGTAGACGTTTAGTGTGATCAAACCATCTAAGATGAATTTCTTTATTTTTGTCCATCATTGGAGCTACACAAACCCTATCACAGATATAATCATTTCCCATTTTCTCTCTAAGTGTAAAACCACTCATCCACTTAATCATTTTCATCCCGGCAACACTTAACTTAGTATTATGCTTCTCTTTTAAAGGCCAACATTCAACGCCATAGAGCATTGCAGGTCTTACCACCATCTTATAAAATTTTCCTTTTAGTCTAGTCTAAGTCCTTTCAGTCTAAGCGGTACTTTTATATCACACAATAGACTAGAAGCATTCATTCACTTCAACCAACCAACTTGAATTCTACTATTAACATCCTCATCTATATCACCATCTTTAAACAACATACTCGAGATATCTAAATCGTTCACACCTTTTAATAATTTTCCTTTCAACCAACCAAATTCACTTCAACCAACCAACTTCTAAATCGTTCACGCCTTTTACACTTCTATCACTAGAACTAATACTACTAAAATTACCTATGTATTCAATTTTAGTTCTACTTAAATGAAGGCTTTTAGACTCCAATGTAGACATCCATAATTCAAGATCCATAATTCAAGTTTCCATAATTCAAGTTTTTCTTGGGCTCTCTCTTGTCTTATCCACGAGAATGATATCATCAGCAAAAAATATACACCAAGGTACATAATTATGTAAATGTCCAGTAAGACCATCCATAACTAAAGCAAAAAGATATGGGCTTAAAGCCAATCCTCGATGTAATCCAATAGAAATAGGAAAATATTTGGTCAATCCTCCTTCGGTTTGAACACGAGTAACAGATATAGTATACATACCTTTAATGACTTTAATATAAGTCATATCAACACCTTTCTTCTCAATAACTTCCAAAGGATATATCTTTAAACCTCATCGTAAGTTTTTTATAAATCAATAAAAATCAAATGTAGATCCTCCTTATTATCTCTGAATTTCTCCATCAAACCTCTCAATAAATGTATAACTTCCATAGTAGCCCTGCCTGGCTTTAATCCAAATTGATTATGAAAAATTTTTATAATACGTTTTAACCTATGTCAATTATCCTCTCCCATAATTTTAAAGTATGACACATCAACTTAATTCCTCTATAATTTGCACACTCTTGTGCATCCATTTTATTCTTAAAAATGAGGACTAAAATACTCTTCCTCCACTTCTCAGACATCTTTTTAGTTTTTAAAATAATATTTTCAGAAACTTCTTTAAAAAGTTTATTAGAATAACTCACCCACTTATGTTGAATATCTTTTTCTAAGTAAAACACTTTTTGATTTTCATCTTCAATACACTTTCACTTTAATTGAGTTAAATCTTTATTTTTCATATGTTTAATCTAAGACTTTATATTCAAAATAATTAAAGTTAACCCTCTAATTCTACACTCTTCATATTCAAGGGTCATCCGTTTTTTCATTAAAAATATTTTATTTTCTCATGCAAAATTTTTTTTTGAATAAGTAATTTGTCATGCAAAAAGAATGCGAGCAATATGAGTTTTCTTTTATATGAAATATCTAGATTTAGAATGGTCAAAGTTTTTCTAAGAAAATAATTTTTTGATTTTCATCTTTAATGCAAATTACTTGAGTTAAATCTTTAGTCTTATTTTATTTTTGTTTGGCTTGTTTATACATATATATTTTCACACTTCTCAGTACCTAATATATTATAAAGATCACTAAAAGCAAAATTTTCAGCGTTACAAATTGATCTTTTAGACTCTCCGTGGGCCGTTTGATATGTTTTCCAGTTCTCTAAACTTTTATATTTAAACCAAGTTTTATAACATAACTTCATATATTTTATCTTTCCATGAACATATTATTCTACCACCAACTATTTTTATTTGTAGAAATTTTTTCTTTTGATTCTCTAAATGCAATTTTTACTACTTGTTTAACAGTCTTTGTTACTTCATCTCACTTAATATTTGCATTTTTATGAACATCTCAAATTTGAAATATTAAATTTTACTCATAAAAATAATTTTATTTGTGTCTTTTAGGTTCCCATCTAATTATATAATAATAAGTCATAATATTATTTATTTTATAACTCTTCATCTTAAAATATAAAACTAATAATCAATATTAAGTATTTAAATTCTCATTTGAAATGATCTTACAATCTCGACAATCTCTTCTTCTCATAAGAAAAAAAATCAATTTGTGTTTTATTAGATTCATTCTTATAAATAATAAGATGATGATCTCTTTTCTTGAATAAAATATTAGTAATAATAAGTTCATACATTATATATTAAATATATTGAAAAATTTCCCCGCAGAAAAGTAAATCGGAGGGAATAATGCAGCAGACAACCGAGCCTAGTTTCAGACCTGGAAAAGCAGCTTCATAGTCAAATTTTTTAAGCCATCCATAAACTCATTCACTTCCCTCCAAATTCTTTAATCTGTGAGCCTAAAATCCTCACTTTTTCTTTAATAAATCTTTTTGTTACCATGTCCCTTAGGACAACGATAGCGATACAGTCCACCAGCACTGATACGATTATCCGAACTCCGTCGACAGCCCTCTTTCGTCTCATTTTGTTGGAACAAATGCACCGCAAGACCAACGAAACCACCACTGCGGTAGCTTTTCACCCGCTGTCCTCCCCATCTGCTTTTTAGAGAGAGAGAGTGTGGGTCTGTGTGTGTGTGTCTCTCTCTCTCTACCTTGACTGGTTCTATTGGGTTGCCGATGGGAGGAGGGCCGCTTGGGGCAATCATCGGGAGGTATCCCTCCGGGGCGAGCGGCGGAAGTGGTGGTGCTGACGGCGAGAGGACGATGGGGGGAGGGATCATATGGCACAACCGGAAATGTAGGGATGTGGTCTTCTTGGTTCTCTTCATCACCTTTTGGGTGGCCATGATCGTTAACTCCAGCTTTGGCTTCAACCAGGGAAACCCCCTGAGGTGAATCTCACAAGCTTGTTAGTAACCCCTTTGTGCTCCAGTAGGATTGCAAGGTTTTAGTGAGAAATGGGTTTGGTTTTAGTTTCTTGCTGTGGTTTTTTTTGTAATTGTTGCTTTTAATGCGGTTAAATTTGTATTACTGCTGTAATTTAGCGTTGAAATGTTTTTTTTTTTCATTTTTGATGTATTTTTTTAGATAAACAGGGGAACTGGAGCGGGTAAAGATATTTTACTTGCTGCATCTCCTTTTGTTTCTTTATAATCTGTCCTTTCAAGGTTCAATTAGAAAAAAAAAATACTTTTGAACGAATGTATAGTTATTCTAACTGTTTGATTCAGGTCCTTGAATGAATTTTTCTGAATTACTGAACTTATAGTGTCTGTATTGTTGTTTTGTGGCGTATAATCTCTGATGATGGTTTTGTGAACCTATGTTAGCCAGATAGTGTTTAGGTTTAAAAGGTTCATTTCTGAGTGGCCGAGGGTCTGTTTGGGATAGCTTTCTGTTTGTTTTATTTTTCAGACCTCCGTCATAGTTCTGTTTGAGATTTTGCTTTCTAGTTGTTTTTTAAAAATTTATGTAGTAGAACGCTGTTTTTTGCAATCTATGTTGTTAAAGTGTGGTGGCTGTCAGAAAACTGCAGTTGGACTTTTTGAAAATAAAATAAATTTGTTATAGCCAACACGGTTTTTTGAAAAATAGTTTCTTCTGCAGTAGTTTTACAGCCGCAACTTTCCCAAGCAGACTCTGAGTCTATGAAAATGCAAGTATATGATTTGTTGGTTTGTTCGAGATTCCAATGAATGGATTTATAATGCTTTGTGGAATTTCTTTTATAATGAGATGTTATGTTTGTGGAACAATATGGTTTGAGCTATAAGCTATTGTGTTGTAGATGAAGAAAGGTTTAACTCCATGGCATGCTCCCCAAAACACTTTCCAATTGAAATCTTAAACCATAATTAGATTTTGAACTTTTAATGTAATTTATTATTATTATTTTCTGGTTTTTGTTTTGATTTTTAGGTTTTTTGTGATCTATTTTAAATTGTAGTTCCGAGGAAATGTGGGATGGGTATTCAAGCATGCAAACAATTCAAAACCTCGCTTAACAATAAAATGAGGGGAGAAGGAGAAAAAAAGAAAATCAAATTTTAACATGTTCATCACCACTGATTCTCTTGTGAAAATCATTTATGTGAACAATTCAGTGCATGTCATCATGCGAATAAACCCTCCAACCCTCCTGTGTTTCACTCCAAGGTTTATCCACCAATAATATAGGAAAATATACCAACTAATAGATCTACTTATATATAAAATGAGTAGATATAGGAAAAAAAAGAAGTTCATGTTAAATGCCAAGTTATGTTTATTGTTACTTCTGGTATTAATGGAACTTCCGAAGTGCAGGAGCAATATGAGCACATTAAACGTTAATAGTCTTGGTTTACATGCCATTCGATATCTTGTGAAAATTTCAAAGGTTTGCTTGCGTCTAATATGCAGCCAAGCAACCATGTTTCACTATTGCTAAACCTAGTTTCAAATTAAACTAAACTTAATATATGCGATTAGCAAATTAAGTATTTTATTACTCTTGTATTTTTCAGTGCTTCCCTTAAGGTATATATAACGTTCTTGGTATGTTTTTGTTCTTCGATTGTTACTTACATCTATTGTAAAATCTCTACTTTGCTTCTCTTTTATTTCTCCCTGAACTTCAAGCTTTAAATGCGACATTTTGCAACTTTTTTAGTTTTCGTAAAATTTTTGTATTTGATTTCTTGAGTAAATGGAAATATATTTTTTAGGCTTACGTATGGATTAGATTACAAAGGAAATGTATGCGGGGACAAACATGCTAACCCAGATCTTCGGGAATTAGAGATTAGATACTGGATGAACCCTAACCAAGTTTATGAAAGCGGACTTAAGGGCAGTCAGTTTACACTCGTTGATACTAGGAGCATCTGCTTAATGGAATGCCCTATTCCCTCTGAAGATGGTCTTAATTGGGTCTGTGATTATCCAGATGGTGACATCCACATCTCGGTTGATGATTGGATTGATAGAGACTATGATTACTATGAGTTTCTGACACCAGCAATGAGAAATAGCTCTCTTCAGCTTCAAGGGCCTTGCTACCCTGTTATTTTTCCAAGCGTAAATGGTGAGTATGGCTACATTAGTAAACTAACACTTATTCATTCTCTCCTGAATTCCTACTTGATTTTCTTTTGTGGCAACATAAATTTGCTAATTACGAATTTGGCTATCTATTATATGGCATGCTAGGCATTCACATGCATGAGTTTAACTTATCTATCATAATGACCTTCCTCATGCCAACATTTTAGGATAACGAGATGCCCAATTTTGCAAAACTGTCCCACTTTATATAATTTTTTATTTAAAACTATAATGATTTTTCAACATTTTAGTTTATTGGAGCTGCCAATTCATAGCACTTGCATCCAATGCATCTATGCGACACTGGCAGCAGATGGGTGGAGTCAACATCAATGAAAATATATTAATCGATAAAACAATCCACAGGGCAATAAATTCTCAGTCATCTGTCTTGAAGGTTAGCCACCGCTTCATGTTTTTTTCTTTGAAATTCTTATGGTATATATTTTACCTACTTCACTTTATTCTTTGGACATTCGGATAATGTGATTTCTTGCAAATTCTTTTCTGAAGTTAGTTGAAAGAATGGATTTTGTAAAAGGGGCAACAGGAATGTTCTGCATATTGAAAATAGGATTTTCTTACCTTTCTCTCTATAAATTGACTTTATGCGTTTGTTTAAAATCACATTTATTAGAAATAAATGATGAGCAGTTTTTACTCAACTGTAAAACAATATTCTGCAGAGATATGTGGCAGATATTGGGAAGGCTTGGCCAGTCTTGATAGTTTGTGGAGGGATGGTACCACTGTTTTTATCTTTGATTTGGCTATTAATGATTCGTCATTTTGTTTCTGGAATGACGTGGATAACTGTGATTCTCTTCAATGTTCTCATAATATCAGTTACAATGTTTTATTATGCCAAAGGTGAGGACTTACTTTATCCTTTCTTAATTTCTTGTAGAAAATATATTATATGTTTATACAATTCAACTCTTGATGATGGCATGTGCCTCTGATTTATTGGAATGGTATTGTTCTGTGTACTTTTGCACTGTCCAAGTTGATTAACTATTAGTTCATTTCTTCTACATATGTTCTTGTTGAGTTTTTGGGGGATAGGACAGCTTGAGCTTAACAGTTGGTAATGCATCGTCATCCATGGGAAGCCTCCAATTCTAAATGTAATCAAGCATCCGAAAAAGGTTTAAACTTGCCCTATTTGTGGGAGGCATGATATTAAGCCTCATGAAGTTTTGATTTACTCTCTCATTGAATATATTGGTGTAAAAACTACTTAGCGGGGGTGCCCATAGACTTAAGCTTTTGGGTTGAAAATGCATTTGATCATTACTGTAACCGGTCCTTTTTGATTCACTCCATAATAAGTGGTCTCAAAGCCAAAGGTCCTGCTAGGATCAAGTGGTTTATGCGGTTTGTTACTCCTAAGGCTTTTCTAATTCTATTTTAAAATTTCCAAAACGTTGATAATAATTTCTGATCCAGATGATTGAGCGGACTTTTGGTGCATGATATGTGATGATATTGAAAAACCTTCCATGTGAGGCTTTGGGTTTAGTCCCACATATGATAGGTGGAAATTTTGTTAGTATAAAAATATCAAACGGTTGGCCTTCAATAGTTTAAGTTTTTGGATTGAAAATGAGTTTAACAATTAGTACATCATCGTCCTGGGTTCATAGTCCTTAACATATGTTGCCCTTGCATTTTGCCCCTCTTTTTTGTTTTGGAAGGTTTTCTTACACTGTAAGCTTTGAGACTTTTGGTGTGAGAGTGGAAAAAGTGGAATAAATATATATTACATGAGATCTCTAATAATCATTGATGATCTTTGCTTTTCAAAAGTTTGTTTTTGTTGTCAATATAAATTTTTTTTTAGACTTCCTTTGATAGTTTTGTTAGGAGTTCATATGACGAGTGTTTGCTATTTTAACATGTCTTTGGTAAGAATGCTGTAGGGAATGCCACGTCAGTTTGCCAAGTTTGCAAGATTGGCCAATGACCAATATTATCATAGTGATTTCGAAGGGTCATGTTGTCTTTATGATTTGTTTCAATTATGTGCAATTAGTAATTTAATGTAATATATTTTTAGGTGAAAAATTAGAAGGCAATCATGAATTTATACCTATTGTAGTCCTTTTTGTCTAATCATGATTTAACTATATCATGATCTACAAGTGGCTCTTGTCTGATTGGAATTCTTGATGTGCATTGTCGAGGCATCTTTACTAATGTGCTGAGGGTGATGACACTAAATGGTGCCACTTTAGCATCCCTTTTTTAGGCTATTGGGGCTAGGGGATTCCATAATCATAGGAAGTATCAATCAGGAATAAAAGAAATCAGATATAATAAAGAGTTTCCTTCTTCGCAATACTGCAAAGAAGGAAATATTATATTTGTACGGATTCTCTCATTTTAGCTGAATATTTAGATTATGAATATGTATTAATGATGCTACTTAAATTAGATTATACTGAATATTATGTACCTAAAATAGATTGTACAAACTACTATTTATTGGAATGAAAACAAAGGAAAAAGGCATTCAACCTATTTGCTCAAAAGATTGTCATGGTATCAGAGCCTGAATCCTTAAAAATTTTAGTTTTTCTTATCTTTGTCAGACATCTTCGATTGCTTCCTCACCGGAGAGGTCGTTCTTGTCTTTGAGTTTTGCGGCGTCTTCGTTCGCTTTGTTTGAGTTCTACCGCTGCTTCAAGTCGATCGACTCCCTTCGATCGATCGGACCTCTGGTGGTGCGACATCTTGTTCGTCCGACATCTTCGATCCGACATCTGCTTCAAGCCGCGTTTCGTCATCTACCGCATCATCGCGATCTGTCGTGCCTCGCTTGCCATTCGCCTCGCTTGAAGTTCGCCGTTCGCCTTGCTCTACAGAGGTCATCGCGATCTCTGTCGTGTCGCGATCTTCGGACATCGTTCGCTTGCTCATCACTGCGATCTGTCGTGCCTTGCTTGTCGTTTGCCGTTCGCCTTGCTCTACAGAGGTCACCGCGATCTCTGTCGTGTCGCGATCTTCGGACATCGTTCGCTTGCTCATCACTGCGATCTGTCGTGCCTTGCTTGTCGTTTGCCGTTCGCCTTGCTCTACAGAGGTCACCGCGATCTCTGTCGTGTCGCGATCTTCGGACATCGTTCGCTTGCTCATCACATTTCTGTGTCGCGATCTGCCGTTCGCTCCCATGTCGTTCGTTGCTGCCGTGCTCCAATCTGCATTCACTCCGTTCGATCGATCGTCAAGACCCTAGCCATTGGATTTGAATTTTATTTATTTTTAAATGTCTTCTGAAATCTTAGTTATCAAATTTACGGGAAAAAATTATGCCGCATGGGAATTTCAACTCAGAATGTTCTTAAAAGAGAAAGAGCTTTGGGGTCATATTGATGGATCTACCCCAGCTCCTAATGAGACAAAAGATCTTGGTCAATGGGAAGCAAAAGATGCACGAATTGTTTTCTGGATTTTGGGATCTATTGAGGCTCATATGGTGAACAATTTACGATCCTTTGACACAGTTAAAGAAATGTTGGAATATCTGAAGCGCGTTTATAATCAAGATAATTCTGTGAAACACTTCCAATTGGAACTTGACATGAGTAATTATAGTCAGGGTAATCTTTCAATCGAACAATATTATTCTGATTTTTAAAATTTATGGAGCGAATATACTGGTATTATCTATGCTAAAGTGTCAAAGGAGAACTTAGCCAGTCTTCAAGCCATTCATGAAGAAAGCCGTCGTGATCAGTTCTTAATGAAACTGAGATCTGAATTTGAAACTGCTCGAGCTGGGTTGCTGAACAGAGATC
>NW_018164467.1:695779-778990 GCF_001263595.1 Phalaenopsis equestris
AGGTGGATCATCAGAAATAATTAATGTGGCCTATGCTGCTAAGACCAAAGGGAAGGGGCCAGTGCAGTGCTACAACTACAAGAAATTTGGTCATATTGCACGGAATTGTGAAAATAAAGTATGTAATTATTGCAAACAAAAGAGACATACTCTTACAGAGTGCCCATCACGACCCCAAAATCGCAAACCACAAGCACTTCATGCCCGGGTACCCGACAATCCTGCCTCGACTTCTACTGTTGCTGGCAATAATCAATCCACTGTCACACCCTATATGGTTCAACAGATGATTCTCTCTGCATTTTCTGCTCTCGGTCTTCAAGGGAAAGGTAAAACTATTTCTACGATTACTTCTCCTTGGTTTGTTGATTTAGGCGCCACAAATCATATGACTAGCACTGCTGAGTTATTGCATAACCAACGATCGTACACTGGTACTCAACATATTCAGGTTGCCAATGGAAATAATATTTCAATTACGACAGTTGGTGATATTAATTTATTCTTCAAACATGTTTTAGTTTCTCCTAAATTATCTACTAACTTACTCTCTGTTGGTCAAATTGTGGATAATAACTGTGAAGTACATTTTCTCGTGATGGTTGTATTGTGCATGATCAAGTGTCGGGGAAGGTGATAGCGAAGGGGCCTAAAGTGGGCAGACTGTTTCCATTACAATTTACTGCTCAGAATATTTCATTAGCATCTTCAGTTGTTGAGAATAAGACAGACATCTGACATAAAAGACTAGGCCATCCAAATGATATGGTGTTGAAGCATTTACATAAAAGTGGTGTTTTTTGTTCTGCAGATAAGAATTTAGTAGTTGATTGTTCTGTTTGTAAACTTGGAAAAACCAGTCGTGCCAACGAATATTTTGACATTATTCATAGTGATGTTTGGGGAATTACACCTGTTAATTCACATGCTCAATATAGATATTTTGTGACATTTATTGATGATTACAGTCGATTTACTTGGATTTATTTTTTACGTGTCAAAACAGAAGTATTTACTGTATTCCAAACATTTTTAGCATATGTTGAAGCTCAGTTCTCCGCTCGCATTAAAACCTACGTTCTGACAATGGCGGTGAATACATGTGTCATGAGTTTCAAACATTTCTTCAGAACAAAGGGATTGTTTCACAACGTTCATGTCCCTATACACCGCAGCAAAATGAAGTTACTAAACGAAAAAATCGACATCTATTGGATACCGTGCGCACATTACTGATAGAATCTTCTGTTCCAGCTAAATTTTGGACTGAAGCTCTATCTATTGCAGTTTATCTCATTAATCGCTTACTATCTCAACAATTGAAGTATGAGTTTCCCTATTATCGAATTTTTGATAAACACCCTTATTATCATACGCTACATACTTTCAGATGTGTTTGCTTTGTTTCATCCACCTGCTCATGAGCGTCATAAATTGGCAGCACAGTCAGACAGATGTGCCTTTATGGGGTATAGTCCTAATCATAAAAGTTTTGTGTGTTGTGATTCGATTAATAGTCGATGACATATTTCTCGAAATGTGATTTTCTTTGAACATGAATATTACTTTCAACATCATATGTCCACATCAGATACAGTTATACTTCCAAAATTTGATAATTCTTCTGCTGATAAACGGTTCAAGCCAGACATTGTCTACACACGACGTCTGCCCCCTTCACCTTCAATCCTCCCCGACCCTGATCCAGAAATTGCTCCACTAAGTATTCGACGACCACCCCGCCGTATCCGTCCTCCAGATAGATATGGATATTCTGCAATTTTAACTAATACTACTGCCGCTACCTCTTATTTTCAAGCTGCTAAACAGACTTGCTGGGTCAAAGCCATGAAAGAGGAACTTCAGACACTTCAAGACAATCACACCTGGGATATTGTTTCATGTCCTACAGGTGTTAAACCCATTGGTTGTAAATGAGTTTATTCTCTTAAACTCCGATCTGATGGCTCTCTTGACAGATATAAGACAAGATTGGTAGCTCTTGGCAATCGACAGGAATACGGGATCGATTATGACGAAACATTTGCACCTGTGGCTAAAATGACAACTGTCCGATTGATGTTATCTATTGCTGCATCTAAAGGCTGGTTCTTAAAGCAAATGGATGTTAATAATGCATTCTTACATGGGGATCTCAAAGAAGACGTCTATATGACTCCTCCTCCAGGCTTATTTTCTACACCCTCACATGATGTTTGTAAGCTCAAACGGTCCCTATACGGTTTGAAATAGGCTCCACGGGCCTGGTTTGAAAAAATTTCACAATATCCTTCTTAGCTTCTCTTTTATTCAAAGTTAGTATGATTTATCATTATTTCTTTGCAAGACTAACAAGGGAATTGTTTTGTTACTAGTATATGTTGATTATATTGTCATCACAGGATCTGATAATCAATTGATGTCTCGGCTACAGAAACGTCTTCAGTGTTCTTTTCATATGAAAGATTTAGGGTCATTAACTTATTTCTTAGAACTCGAGGTTCACTCTTCTGCCGCTAGTATTTTTCTTCATCAACACAACTATACAAAGGGACTCATTGTTTTGGCTGGTTTTCAAGATGGTCGCTCTATTGATACCCCTTTGGAGGTAAATGTCAAATATCAACAGAATGATAGTGACTTTCTATCTGAACCATCTCTATATAGACAACTGGTTGACAGACTCAATTATCTGATTATTATGCGTCTTGATATTTCATTTGCTGTGCAACAAATTAGTCAATTTATGCAAGCCCCCACACATTTTTATTTAGCTACCGTTTGACGTATTATTTGCTATTTGAAAGGTACTTCTCATCGTGGTTTGTTCTTTTCTGCAAAGTCTCCTATCACCTTAATGCCTATAGTGATGCCGATTGGACTGGTTGTTTTGATACACGCCGATCTATTACTGGATGGTGCATGTTTCTCGGCAACTCTTTAATCTCTTGGAAGAGCAAGAAACAAGATCGAGTGTCTAAGTCATCTACTGAATCAGAATATCGTGCTATGTCCTTTGCTTGTTCTGAAATGATTTGGCTTCGTGGCGTGCTTGCTGAGCTTGGTTTTCCTTAGCTTGAGTCTACTTCTCTTCTTCATGCAGATAATACTGCTATCCAGATTACTGCTAATCCCGTCTTTCATGAACGCACGAAACACATTGAAGTGGATTGTCATTCCATTCGAGAAGCCTATGAAGATGGTGTAGAGGGTAAGAGGGTGTTATATCTCTTCCTCATATCACTTCTGATCTTCAAACGACTGATATATTTACTAAATCTCTTTCTCGACAGCGTCATCTGTTTTTTGTCAGCAAATTGATGCTTCTTGACCAGCCAACATCAATTTGAAGGGGGATATCAATCGGATATCAATCAGGAAAATACTGCAGAGAAGGAAATATTATATTTGCACGGATTCTCTCATTTTAGTTGAATATTTAGATTATGAATATGTATTAATGAAGTTACTTAAATTAGATTTTACTGAATATTATGTACCTAAAATAGATTGTACAAACTACTATTTATTGGAATGAAAACAAAGGAAAAAGGCATTCAGCCTATTTGCTCAAAAGATTGTCAGGACAAGCTCAACTAGTGCTAATGCAAATTAATAGCATGTTGCATAAAATTTCACAAATATACAAAACTTCATAGATCATTAAGCCTTAATTTAGGCAATTGTTTTGTTACAACAAACTGAAAATACTAAAAATGTAGAGCCCATGGTTCAATGGAGATTGAATGTTTGATGTGATCTGTGACTTGTTTTTTGGCCCATTTATCAATATTAAGTTTCAACAGTTTAAAAGTAACTCCCACTATAGATACACATAGTTTAGTGGCTCTTGATGCTTGATATTTGCTAATGTTGAAATGTCTAGTGTGAATGTTGACTGATGTAGAATCCTCTCACATAAGGGGTTGATTGTGAAGGCACACAAGAGTGTTAGATTGGATCCAACATAAGATAGGTGACAAATATGCAAGTTGAAACACCAAGTAGTTGACTCAATATAGCTTTAAGCTTTCAAATTGAAAATGAATTTGATTATTGGTGTATATACCTGAACCTCGGCCCCTTTGTTATTCTACACTAACTGTTAGCATTCGAGTTCGATTTGATTTAGTTTTTTCTACTTGATTAATCATTTAATTAATATGTAAATTCTTTCTCATACCATGAAAGTACTTTAATGCTCAACTATTTTGTGGGTTTAGCTGGTTGGATTGGCAATGATGTTGTATCAGTTGTCATTGGTGACAGCGAGCCTTACTTCAGTTTTAGTGGAAGGGTACGTTTCCTTTTTCAAGCTAAATAACATGTTTAAAAAATCATTTTTGCTTATTTCCTACATTTTAAATGTCACCAGGAAATAAGTCATCTCCGCGCTATGGCTGTTCTTATGACAATTGTAATGATTATTTCCATCCTTTCTTCAATAGCCATTGTTCGTCGCATCCTCATGGCAACTTCTGTTCTGAAGGTAAGCATGCTTGTCACAAAACTGGTTCTGATACTTCTGATATGTTTCTGTTACATATCCTCATTTTTTCCATTAAAGACACAAATATCAATGTAAAATTTGAATTTTTTTGAAATGCTGACAAAACGAAGTTACTCTCTGTTGCGGTCATGTTAGTCAATCCACTCTGTTCAATCTTCTAAAAAATCACGTGCCAATCTTGACCTGGCAGACTGGTTTCCTTTTGGGGCATTTTCATACATACCACATAATTTTTATATAGTTACATATCTAACAACTAAATCTTAATATTTACATTCATAACACTCCAATTTTTAACATCACATAAAAAAAATACCACTTTACTGACTTTTTAAAAGTCAAGTGCATCTTTTTATGCATAGGCTTATAGTACCAAGGTGTTAAAAATGTGAAATATCAAACATTGTGTTAGATATGCAAATTTATAAGAATTGTATGACACGTATGTAAAGTTCCCTTTTTTTTTTTTGTGCAGGTAGCTGCAAAGGTTATTGGTGAGGTTCAGGCCCTCATTGTTTTTCCAGTTTTCCCATATGCGATTCTTGCAATCTTCTATATGTTCTGGTTTTCTGCTGCAATGCATCTTTTCAGTTCTGGCCATATCACCAAGAATGATTGCAATGCTAATTGCTGCTCATTTGATCTCAAATCCAATCAAGTTTCTTGTGCTGGCTGTTGTGGCTATAGAATCCATTATACTTCACATATTGCAGCTGCTATCTTATTTCACCTATTTGGATTTTTTTGGGCTACTCAATTTATTATTGCATGCTCGGCGACAGTCATTGCGGGATCTGTTGCTTCGTATTATTGGGCTCATGGTGAAGTATCGGTGAGTGCAATCTTTTATATTTTTATGTGCACTAAAGATATGTGTGTGCCAGGCTCATGTCTAATCGCGCAAATTATTTGGGATATTATCTTGATTGGAGCTGCATCTTAGGATCTTAGGTTCACCTTAATTTCAAATGTTGAGGAACCTTGGTATGAATTAGAATTTGTACAAAAGTCTTTGCTAAAAATAAATTCAACATCCAAAATGCGCCATATATGAATGCGAGTGATTTTTGACAGTAATGATGAACTAAGTTGTTGCAATTAATATAAATCATACATTTGGAAGTAGGAATATATTACCTCTATATATGCGTCGGCCCTTCCTGGACCAGCTGAAAACAGCGGAGTCGACCCACATACGGGCCGGTCTTGGCGACAAGGAGTGGGGCGAACAAGGGGAGCCGCAGAAGAAGGAAAAGGGAAGGGTGGGGTCCACTAGGTCCATAATCACCAATGCAAGGAGGAGAAATTAAAAGAGTTTGAAGTGAAAGTTAGGAGAGAGTTTTTGAAATGGTGGGAGGGGATTCTGTTAAGGGAAGAACCTAAGATTTGCTTTCTTTCATGCATGTTTTAGTGTGATGACTGTTTTCTTTTCTTTTTGTGGTGTTCCTATCGACGTCTAGGGTGTGGGAGAGCCGATCTACCTCTTGAAAGTAGATCATCCTTGTATCTTGCTTGTTTTTCTTTATTTTTGTAAGAGCAACCTTTGTTTTTGTTTCTTTCACTTATCTATTGTCGTTTCATCGTGGTTTGTTCGTTGATTTTGCTTTCAAGGCGTATAAAATTGGTATCAGAGCATAAATATTGGTGGGATGACAACAAAGAAAGTTGATGTGTTAGAAAGTGAGATAGAGTAAATCTCATGGGGAATGGAGAAAAGGTTCTCTACCATAGAGGACAGATTTTCTCCTATTGAAAGTCGAATGAATAATGTATTTGAAGGCATAAGAGAAATGCGATAGATAATAAAAAAGCTCATGGAGATGCAATCCAAAGCCGTGCTGACTGCTCCAGTTGCAAACCTTAACCAAGGGTTGTTCAGCGAATCATTGACCAGGTCAAAAAGAAAGGAGATCGAGCGAGAAGACAACGAAAAAGACATCATCTACCTTCAATAGTGTCCCCCTAAGACTCCAAGAGGAGGGAGAGTGGAGACTTCGATGAAGGAGGATAGACCGAAAATTGGAGAAGGGATGGTGGAAGGAGCATGGAAGAGCATGATGAAGGGGGGAATCGGGAGTGGGATATGTTATGACCACAGGAGAGAGTTTCACCCTAGATGCATGGGGGGAAATTCCGGAGGGAGAGGAAGTTGCGGAGATGCAAGGGTTAGGAAACTGAAGATGTCAATCTTTGAAGGGGAGAATGCACATGGATGGGTGTATCGGGTGGAGTGATATTTTCCGATCACCAGGTTGACTGAGGAAGAGAAGCTCATGACAACATGATTATGCATAGAGGGGAAGGCTTTAGCATGGTTCCAGTGGATGGAGACAGTATCTGATATACTCATGGGTGGAGTTTAAGGATTTCTTATGGAGTACCGAGAGAAGTTCGAGCTCTTGTCAGGGAGGTTGAGAGGATTTCTGAAGCAGGCTTGGAAGGGAACTTCTTAAAAGTCCTGGAGCTCGACATATGAGTGACCATCTGCCCCTTGAGACCATGAGGATTGAGGGAAATGGAGCTCGCCCAGATGATGGAGGACAAGAAACAAGTGAAGAAGACCAGTAGAGGCAACAATACTAGAGGATTCTACAAGAGCACCTTGACAGCCTTGACATCGAGGACCCAAATGTTGTCATTTCAGAACAAGACGCCGAAGGAGAAGAATACAGGAGCCCGCCCTGAGGGTAGTTTCAAGAGCCTCACAGATGTAGAAGTGTAAGATAAAAGAACAAAATAATTATGTTATCGCTGTGATGAGAAATAAACCCATGACACCGTTGCAAGGAGCGCGCCCTGCAAACTCTGTTAGTCAGGAGGAGGATACAGAAAGTGAGGGATCAGAAGATGATGCAATGGAGGAGCATCTACTTTTGGATGTGGCGGAGGTGTCTCTCAGTTCAGTGGTGGGACTTATCTCGAATCACACCATGAAGGTGAGGGGATGGATCTAAGAACAATCGATTGTGATATTACTGGATAGTGGGGCCACACAACTTTATCTGAAATTAGGTTGTGGAGAAGCTAGAGTTGAAGTTAGTGACTAAAAGGAGCTTTCACATCATGATGGGGATAGGGAAGATGGAGAAAAGTCAGAGAATTTGCAAGGGATTGGTTCTGCCACTAGATGACCTACAGGTGGTGGAAAACTTCCTTTAGATTTGGGCAGCACATATGTGATCTTGGGGATGAAATGACTGTGAACATTGAAAGAGATGAAGGTGGATTTAAAGTCCTTGACGATGGAATTCTAAGTGGAGGGTAGGAAGGTGGTGCAGAGAGATGCTAGCTTGTGCAAAACCATGATGTCACAGCGTATTGAAGAGATTCGAGATTCAGAGTTGACAGAGTTTTCAGAAGTGTCCAACAGCTCCTATAGCAGCTTACGAATGTCTTTTAGTAGCCAAATGGGTTATCTTTTTTGAGAGAGCACAAACACGCTATTAAATTGAAGGAGGGTGTTCCCTCATCAGCGTTAGACCATACATGTACCCCCAGATTCAGAAGGATGAGTACACACGCTTACCGGTATTAGTACTTACAGATTTCAATAAACCATTTGTGGTGGAGACGGATGCGTCACGATACGGATTGGGAGCAATGCTCTTGCAGGATCCGCAGTTGATTGCCTACTTCAGCTAGGTTCTTAGCAAGACTTAAGTCAGTATATGAATGTCTTGGTCATTCAAAAGTGGCGACCTAATGGCGGCCTTACCTGTTGGGATGTCATTTTTTGGTTAGAACAGATCAGAGGAGTTTAAATTATCTTTTGGAGCAACAAATGGTGACCATGGAGCATCAGAGATGACTATCCAAGCTACTGGGATATGATTTCGAGAGTACATTTACTGACCAGGATTAGAGAGCAAGACAGCTGACGCACTGTCGAAAAATGTGGAGGAACCCACATTAATGGCCCTATTGGTACCCTTGGTCCTAGATTGGGAAGCCTTGAGACATCAGAGCGAAAGGGAGTAGCTGAGGAAGATACGAGTCGAAGTACTATAGGATATGAACAATCATCCAAGATATGCATTAAGGAGACGACAACTGCTCAACTATGGGTGATTCGTGCTACCCAAGTCGTCAAAGTATATTTCCAAATTATTACAAAAGTTTCTTGGCAATGCGATCGGGGAACATTTAGGGGTGCAGAAGACCTACAATCGTCTGACAACGGAGCTTTATTGTAGCACTTTGTTTATAAACGAAGTAATGAAAAAAGCTATCCCAAACAAACCTTAAAGCTCTAAATTCCATGGTCTGCCGCGTGACTTTAACAGCAGACTTTGTCTTCTTTTAGTTGTTTTAATTAGGAACCATTGAGGCTACAAATACCAAATAAATCCTTGGGACATTGTCACCTTTTTAGTAATTGGAGGCAACAATTAAAGAAAAAGATTATTCTAAACCGGTAAGCAACCATCACCACACGTTTGAATTCGTGCTAAATCAACCTAATAGAGAACACATCATTATCATAAATATTTTTCTTCAATATACCCCAAAAAGAGAAATTGAACTTCATAATAAGATCACTTCTAGATAAATTAAATGGAACCTTCTAAAATCATTTGTTTAGTCGATGATTCATATGAGTATATACACCGTTTTCCATCATGGAGGATTCATGAAATTGAGTTAATTGCCCTATGTTTAGAATAAGGAAAATGATGAGGATCATTTCTAAACTATAATAAGACACGTGAGCATTTAAATGTTACATTTCGTTACTGTTATTCATAGCTTGCTTGATTTTGCTTGATTTGTGTTTTTCTTCTTCAGCAAGAGGTTCCATTTCTTCCAGTTTTTGCTTCCATGAAACGTCTCATGCGGTACAACCTTGGATCAGTTGCTCTCGGTTCTTTGGTGGTGTCTATTGTCGAGTCGATACGATTTATACTCGAGTCCCTTCGCCGCAGATTGAAGCTCGTGAATACTGTTCCTGTTAGCAGGATAGAGAAAATGACATTGTTTTCATCAAATTGTTTTCTTGGATGTATAGATTGGATCTTGAGGTCTGTTAACAGGAGTGCATACATCATGGTAATTTTTGAAGATTTTACTGTGTTAATGTGAAATTTTTGTTTTGTTTTTTTTATTCTTGTGAATTATTCCATACAGATTGCTATTACTGGGAAAGGATTCTGTAAAGCCTCTTCAATTGCAACAGGTCTAATAATGAATAATATTTTGCGGATAGGGAAAGTGAATGTCATTGGTGATATTATTCTATTTCTTGGAAAGTTATGTGTTAGCCTCTTCTGTGCCCTGTTTGCGTTCCTTATGTTGGACACTTACAAATATAAATCTGCCCATAATAGGATCTCTTCTCCTTTGTTCCCTGTTCTGGTAAGATTTCCGTACTTAGCTTGCCTTTTATTCACTCTTAATATGATTAAATATCTGTAATTTCTTTTCTGAATTTCTTTGAAGTGCCATTGTTTTGTTCCCTAAATAAACTGATAAAGATTCTTGCAAATTGCTTTGAAGCGCTTTCAAATTTTGATTTTGATATAGCCCGGGAGTACTGCATGCTGAAAAAGTCTAGAATCGCGATTCCTGAATGCTGAAAAGTTGGCAGATGTGTCTGGTTGGTAGTTTTGATAACTTGTGTATTTTATTGTGATAATTGTTTTTATGTATTTAATTTGATGCATTGTTTGAAATTAATTTTGGTTTGTACTAGAGCTACTATAGGGGTAATTAGGGTAATGCAGCCTTCCTGTGCTTCATCTGATGAATGCGGGCAAAAATGTTTGTCCATAAAATTAACATTAAGATGTTAACTTAGAATATAAGTACTCATAAACAAATTAATAGAAGCAGTAGATATTATGGTTCATAGGAAGAAAAATATTTTATACTTTCAAGTAACTAAATCAGTTTCCATAAATTGTTAATGAGATTGATAACTTAGGTTTTAAACTTTGGTAGTTAGGTAGGAGTCGTACTAGAAGTGGTGTAGGCGTAATTATAGATAAGAGTTTGAAAGATAATGCTGCAAAAATTAATAGAATTGAAAATAAAATTATAAGTCTAAAGATTATTGTTGATACTAAGATTCTTAATATTATAAATGTTTATGCTCCTCCAGTAATTTTGAATATATTTTCAAAAGAAATATTTTGAAATGACCTAAAATAATTAATACAAATGATTTCTCTTGAAGAAAGAATTGTTATTGGTGGAGATTTAAAAAGACATATTAGTGAAGTGGTAGAAGATTTTAGAAGCATTCATGGTGGCTATGATTTTAAGTGACTAATGAGGAAGGTTGAGTCATATTAAATTTTATTTTAGCTTATGATTTTATTGCTAATATTTTATTTAAGAAAATAGATGGACATATTATCAGTTATAAGAAATGCTCTAATAAAACACAATTGATTCTTCTTTTGGGAAAAAATAGTTCACCGAGATTGTAAAGATTGTAAGGTCATTCAAAGTGAAAGTTTAAATATTCAATATCGAATTTTAGATTTTCAGATGAGGGAATATAAAAATATAATGAAATATCATCATTGAATTAGATGGTGACACTTAAAAGGCGGAAGTATTTTGATGAGTTCTAGAAAAAGAAAGTATTGATATTGCTTATATTCATGTCATTAATGATATGTATACTAGAGTTGTTACTTATATCTAAACATAAGG
The DNA here is from genome assembly GCF_001263595.1 of Phalaenopsis equestris. Taxonomy (NCBI): domain Eukaryota; kingdom Viridiplantae; phylum Streptophyta; class Magnoliopsida; order Asparagales; family Orchidaceae; genus Phalaenopsis; species Phalaenopsis equestris. The sequence continues at coordinate 706,947 of NW_018164467.1, forward strand.
AGGATTGACCTAATATTTTTCTATTTCAGTTGGATTACATTAGAGATCGACTTTAGCCTCTGTTTGGTCGGCAACATTAGGAGTGTAATGCATTCCTAATGCAGGGAATTTAAAAATATGTAAGGATTTAAAGTTCAGTGTAAAATAGCATTGTATTTGAAATTGAGCTCTTAGCTCATTTTCTCTAAATTTGGAATTCGACCGAATTTAAAACACAATGTAAACTGATGTCTGTCTCTGCCAACCATCGTCGTTAGTGGGCCACTACTCTCGGTAGTCACCGAGTGCCATTGCAGCTAGCCACGACCACCACCTACCACAGACAGCCACCCGCTGGTCATTACCGCCGGCCACTATCCAACAGACAGCTATCAACCACTCTTTAGAATGCTGGCTACAGGTTGTTGCCACCGATGCTAGTCACGACCGCCACTAGCATACACATTACTTTGAAATATATTGTTTTTATTTTACTTCAGAAAAAAAAAGAAATCATTCATTTATTTTACATCAAACTAAACAACTCAAAAGTATTTTAAATACAATACATTACTCCTGTATTGTATTCATTTTACGCTGCATTATTTTTTCAGCAAATCAAGCAATCACTTTAAGTCCATACCTTTTTGCTTTAGTTATGGATGTTCTTATTGGACATTTACATGAGGATGTACCTTGTTGTATGTTTTCGCTGATGATATCCTTCTTGTGGATAAAACTAGAGAGTTCAAGAAAAGCATGATTTATTGAGGTCAACTTTAGAATCTAAAGACTTTCATTTGAGTAGATCTAAAGTTGAATACATGGGTTGAATACATGGAATGTAATCATGGAATGTAATTTTAGTAGTAGTAGATCTAGTGGTGGGGTTGTAACAATCAGTGATCGGGCCATCAAAGGGAGTGCATGTTTTAGATATCTCGGGTCTATTATTCAAAATGATGGTGATATAGATGGGGATATTATTATTAGAATTCAATTTGGATGGTTGAAGTGGAGGAATGCATTGAACCTATTGTGTAATAGAAAAGTACCGCTTATACTAGAAAGAAAAAGTTTATAAGATGGTGGTGAGACCTACAATGCTTTATCATGTAGAATGTTGACCTTTAAAAGAGAAGCATAAAATTAAGTTAAACTATTTGCTAAGATGAGAATGTCCAGGTGGATGAGTGGCTTTACACTTAGAGACAAAATATGAAATGAATTATGCATGTGAAAGGGTTGGAGTAGCTCTAATGACAAACAAGATTAGAGAGAGTCGCCTTAGATATTTTGGTCGTGTTAAACGTCGACCATCTGATAACCATGTTAGAAGAGTAGATATTTTAAATTTGATTTATGTTAAGAAATGTAGAGTTAGACCTAAAAGGACTTGCACGTGTATAAAAAATGATAGTATGTTAGAACTAATGCAAAATATGAGAAAAAACATTTATTTAGCCAAACCCACTTAGTAGGATAAAGGGTTCTTGTTATTGTAATGCATTTGGAGATGTATATATATCTTTTTTTTTGTACAATGAAAAAACAATAAAAATTCTCGGGGTTTTATTTTCTACACTTGATATAAACTAAATAATAGAAAACAGAAACACAAAAATAGATTGCATTATATGATAAACTATGTAAAAATAAAAGGGTTTAATTGTACTTCAGCATTTGATTAATTAAGTGAAATAGATACTGGAATGCAAGAAAATTGCCATGAATCTCTTTGCCAACTCCATCCATAATCTGAGTTATGAGTTCATATTTTATGTAGAAAGCACTTCACAGGCACTAAATTCAAGAGGCATTTACTGACATGCCACTCAATTCTCATGTATTTACATATCTAACATCTAAACTTCACTTTTTACATACATGCCACCTTACCCACCTTACCTATGCATGAAAACCTATGCATGAAATGTTTTATTTCACAATTTAAAAGTTAATATAGTGATATTTTATATGTGATATGAAAGGTTTTGAATGGTATAAATATAAACAAAATAAAATTTAGTTGTTTGATATGTAAATACATTAGAATTGTATAGTATTTATGTAAATGCCCCATGCACATCAAATTACCATTTAATCAAAACACTCATGTATCATTCATTCAATTCAGGTATGCTGGGGACTGGGCTACATCGTCGCAACACTTTTCTTTTCAGTCGTCGAGATGTCTATCGACACCGTCATCCTCTCCTTCTGCCAGGATGCCGACGAGCACCAAGGTAGTGCTCAATATGCCCCTCCCTTGCTCATGGAGACTCTTGACGGCCAAGCCGAGATGCAGAGACTAACCCAGGGAACTTGAACTACTTCTCGTCTTCAACTTACATATTTTGAGCATTTTTTCTTGGCAGAATCAAAGTTTCCCGAAAATTTCTCATCATTGTTGTTGTTGGCTTCTTTCCTTGGGCTTGTGAGGGTGCTCATGCTTTTTTTGCAGCATTGCTCAGATTCAAGGCATCTCATAGCATGTCTTTTTTGGCGCTTCTTTTTTTTTTTGGTTAAATTGTCAATGTTTATCAACTGTAAGAATTGCACGTATTAGTAATGGTAATGCAGATTATTAAAGTTAGTAATTCCAAGTTAATGTAATTTGTTATTTATAATCGGTTTGTGTAATTCAGCATTTGAATGTATGGATGTTGCTGATGCAGAGTATGGTTGCTGTTTGATAGTTGAATCTAAATGCTTTGTAAGTTTTTTTTTTTTTTTGGGATAATTACATAGGTCACCCAACATATTGATAATTACAAATTAACCGCTCAGGTGATTTTTTCGAACTATCTTACTCATGTATTTACACGTGTCATGATGGAATTATTGAAAATTTGATAAAAAATGAAATATATGGGTTGGAATATTACCATTAATTTTGATATTTGAGTGAAGATTTGAAAAATGGATGAAAGATGGTGTGATTTGTAAATAGTGAATTTTGAGTGTACTGTTTTGTAATTGACCCTATTTTTTAAAAGTGCCACTTTTTGGTTTTTAAGGTTATGCTGTGTATAAATTTTGTAATTATTGGAAAATTTGGTAAATAAATAGCTTGGTTGATGAAAGAGAAATATCAAAATCATTTTTGAACTGTTTGGGTTATAAATGCGTTCAATTTAGTTTTTTTTTTTTTTTATATAAATTTGAAATGAAATAATCTAGTTGTATTTGATTTATAGATTATTTTGGATTAGAGGAATAAAAGGATTAGTTTGGGATAAAATGACGCTGAAAATAGTTTATGATTCATTTATTTACATCTTTTATGATAAAAACTTCACAAATTAAGAAAATGTTTAGTTAGATATATAAATATAAATCTAGGTGTTATAAATATAAATATGTAGGGATTGATTGGTATGTATGTAAATGTTCCTAAAAGTAATTGTAGAACTTGATGTGTCATCAATCTATTTTTATCATATCTAGATGCATTGAGTAGGAAACATTTCAAATTCAAAATCTTACAGGTTTTGATTTTCAACAAGTTTATAGTCAAGCTGAGCATTTAACAAGACGAGCCTAATGAGATCAAGTGATTTAAATAGAGTTCAAATGAGCTTAGATCAAACACTTTGCGCAATCAAAGACATTGGTGCATCACATAGAAGGCTAAATAATCATAAAATTTTGCATACTAAGTGATTCGATTAGAGTACAAATGAGCTTAGATTAAACACGTTGCGTAGTCAAAGACATTGGTGCATCAATTATAAGGCTAAACAATCATAAAATTTTACATGCTTATTGTCAAATTGGCTGGCTAAACGAGAAAAATAAACGAGCCTACAATCATTTAATTCTAAAGCTTAAATATTGTAAAAATTACACATGATTAAGAAAATCAATAGACTGATTAATAACGTGTTTTAGGAGGTTAAATAAATGCACCAAAATGCCCCACTAAAAATTACAAATAAATCTCCATTTTCACTCGAAGGATAGACAAGAAGAGAGTGAGTTGATTACTAAAATTTAACTCTTAAAACACTATCGATTACCACAAATCACTTACCAACTTCAGTTGTTATAAACTCCAACTATAATTTTCATAAAAAAATTAGTAACTCTGCTATGCATGTTATAACTACTAACTTCAGTTTTTGTAGCCCAATCATGAATGTTGTAGCCAAAACTACAATCATAAAATTATGATCGTCTATTTTTGTTCTCTAATTTAAGAGAAAAAAAAATATTTATACTCCTGATTTTATAGTGGAAGTCCTCAAATAATACTTATTACATGTAAATGCCCTAAAAAATTAAATTTACGAATGAAGGCCTTCAGTTACGGCCGGCAACTGACGACTTCGACGCGGCTTCCCGGCATGACTACCCCTCTCAGCTCGAAACCCTCGCCTACGTCCTCATTTCGTTCAAATCTTCCTTCTCAATATAGCCCAATCATCGATATTATAGTCAAACTATAATTTTAAAAGTGTGATTGTCAATTTTTATAATCCCATCCATTCTAACATTTGTACACCTGATTATCCCAAGATTTTTTCCTTTTTCAAGTCTTTTTTTTCATATAAGAAATTCTGATGTCTCCCGCTATTACTTTTTTTTTTATTGAATGTTATAAGATCACAAGTCCTTCAAATCTTCTCTTACATCATCGCAATAAAAACCCTCACCACCTGCCAGAAATAATCTATTTGGAGATCTGACGGAAAAGGATGAGCAATCAAAATTCCGAACAGTTTCTACCTGATGTAAGCGAGCGTGCATCCATGGTTCATCGGGCTTTCTTCTTCAAATTTAACCACGCGAGGATGATCTCGAAGAATGCGATGCGCGCGATCCTTAACAGCGCCTGTACCCATCCCATGAATGATGAAGAGAACGGAGTTCGATTTACATCCTCCAATGGCGATCTGAAGGGTATGTGAAGCATCGTCGATTCTCATGCCGTGCAAATCCACTGTGTTCTTCGATGTACGTACTGCCGGCCCAAAAGAGACCTCGCTATCTTTCTGTTCATCCTTTAGGTATTCTTGTCTGAAATGCTGCTTTTGTTCCTGCAAAGAATAATTTCCATAAATTCAGTTGCATGAGCTAAGAAATTTTATGGTCATTAAAAACCTAGTGGAGACTATTGCCTATATTTGCTGAATTTCTAATTTCACCATTAATGTGCTCATTTCACCTTGCAAAAGAATACAAGATAATCTTCATCAATTTCTACTGAGAAAATAAATCAATATACAGTTCACTTAGTTCCCTCAAAAGACTATCCTTAAAAATAGGTCCCTATCTTAATTGAACTGTTAATTTTCCATCATGGTGAAGAACTATGTGAAGGAAGAGGGTAAAAAGAGGGACCTAAATGAAGTAATTTCAAAAGCATGAACTAAACTGAAGCATGGGCTAATCTCAGGGACATAAGTGAACAAAAGAGATATTTTTAAGGCCTTTTTTGTGTCGTAAATGACGTGAAAATCATTCAAAAGAAAGCAAGATCATACACTAGTTGAATTAAATAATGCCAATATGATGAAATTTTTCAAAAAAAAAAAAAAATCATGTCATTGGCATTGCTAAGTAGACATCAAGTTTCCTCTAAATAATCTAAGAAAAATAGAAAGCTGAACCCACAAAGATGTCTTTGAAGGCCTAGCGTGCACTTGGAGCAGGGCTTTAGTAGTGTTTTTCTTTCTTTCTATTTTAAGGGGTGGTTATGTTTAGGGGTGTTGGGATTTAGAGTCCATCTGCGGTGGCTGTAATTTTTTGTTAAGTTTGTAAAATTGTGGTGATGAAAACTTCTTAAAAAGCTGTTGGTACCTTTCCTCCTAGAAGGTGAATTTTGCGGGGAGGTAATTGTGATTTGTGAAATAGCGAGTGAATAGGCGCCTATTAGAAGTTGTTCGGGCTACAAACAACAATGAGAACCACGAAATGAAGGGGTGTGGATGTCAACGAAGTTCAACACATGTTCCTATACAAGCTACATACACATTGCTTGCAAAAGAAATATGATACAATAAAAAATAGACCCACAATGACCTGGTGGAGGCAGCAACTTAGCGGAAAAATGCTGTTACCTTAACTACAAAACGAACGTCTTTCAAAGTCTGTCTTGATAGAATAAATATTCATTCTTTTATGGCACAACCAGAGGTGGAACTACAAATAGACGAGTATTCTCACGATTCAACTCCCAATTTATTAAATATATAATATGTTTCTCCTACTTCTTGTACTTGGTCTGGCTTATCCAATACATAAACCTATCTGTAGGAATTAACTCGGAAATAAAATCTATAACATACTGAACCACTCTCAGTGGCAACCACCCAAGTGGTAAAATGTCGGTGAGAATATCCAATGACCCCTTCATTAAGGGTTGTCAATTTTTTGGTGTTAACTCCTCGAACTCATTATCTTCTAGAACTACCAATGTTAATCATGTAGGAGTCTCTCTCATAAGCTCAGCTATAATCACTAGCATTTCTCTCACATCAGTTAGAAGCTGATATTCCTCCTCTATATCCTCACCTTTTTTAGTGTCTCATGTGTCACTATTTATTTCTTCAAGTGGTCCATGCTTAGTGAATGAGATTACCGTCCTATTTGACCAATCAAAAATACTATGACCAAAATCGTGGCACTTGAAGCACTTCTTTGTTGAGACAGATGTAGGAGTGCTAGAACTCTCAACTTTTTCTCCACTATAAACTAATTTTTTCTCGAGTGGGGTCGACTGGAATGCTCCACTTGGTGGTTGAACTCTGTTTGAAGGGTCATGTTGATCTAATACTTTTAGTTGTCTCTCCACTTTCAATGTTGGGGTTTGAATAATTTTGTAATGTCCAATAATGTTGCAATTGTATCATAATGTCAATAAATAATCTCAATCCTCTTAGATATGAGGTATGGTGTTATCTTCGGACTCTAATAGCTCACATTTCAATATAAGCGGCTCAAGCTCAATTGTGTACTCATCTATTAAAATATATTGTTATTGCAAATGATGAAGTCTCAAGAATACATCCAATCTATAATAAACTGGTATGTACTTGTGTTTTATCTCTCATTTTATCTTGGACCATATAGTGATTTTATTTTTTCCTTGCCGCTGTTGAAGAAGCTACAAGTTCTCCTACCACAAAGATACACATTTATTTAACTTAATGGTGACTAGTTTTACCATTTTGTTCGATGTAACGAGCGTATACTAAAAGATTGGTTCTACTGCTTGAAATCATTTGATGAATTTGTTTGGATTTATACGACCATCAAAATTCAATAAATACACCTTTACTCAATTATCATGACTTCTACTTTGACACTTCATGCCAAATTGCCAAAATATTGCTTCTTCATCACTGGAAACTACTTGGTGGAAGTGGGGATTTATTTCCTCCTCACGATCTGGTGAGTAACTGTTGTGGCTACATATGAACTCACCTGATTGTCTCCTCTCAAAGGTGATAAGTTCTATTACAGTTGCAAGATTTTCACCTTCATCTCCTCTTCTCTTTGGTGGCATGGCGCCATTTTCTCCTGATCAAGTTTCTGGCAGATGTAAGATTGCAAATCAAGGTTGGTCAGGCCTTAAGTTTTAGTGGTAGATGTCGGGATTGAGTTTTGGTGGAGGTAGAAATGTTGTACTTTGAAAATTTAAGGTTAGTGTTAAAGATTGGGGTGGGAATGGTTTGGGTATTGTGGGATTTCTTTTTTTGGAATTTTGAATTAGGGTAAGAAAAACAAATGCTTAAAATTTAGGATTTTTTGGGCTCTGATTAGAGATAATACCGTTCTAAGGCTCCTAAAAGGTATTTGGGAAGCGGATTTCGCGGTGAGGTGATTGTGGAATAGCGAGGGAATGAATTATGAGAATTTGACATCTTTGGACGGGGACAGGCGTCAATCAATGTCTGTTCCGTCTAAAAACAGCAAGGAGAGCTATGAAATGAGTTTTTATACAAGCTACAGACACACTCCTTACTAAATGAATATGATAACAATACTCCAGAGATTACAATCTCCAAAACTCACAAACAAAAGAAAAGTCTATTCAAAATAGAAAAGACAAACATATATGCAGTTCCTCCTAAAAATTTAAAAAAATTAACATAAAAAGTGGGCCACATAAAGGTCTAGGGGCAGCAGCTTAGCGGGAAAATCCAACTACATCAATTACTGGACAGCAATCCCGTCTCACGTCCATCACGAGATCACAAGATCATGGAATCCTGTTGATCTTGAGTATGCGGGGTTGTGAGATCGTGGGATCCCGCGAGAGATAGCACTCTGTGTTCCGCTTTTCTCGCCTCGTTCGTGGCTTTCATCTTGCATCAGCTGAGGTGAGAATTAAATATATTTATTTTTCTCAAAAAGTCAGCCAATAACTTTCTTACAACCCCCATATTTTAACATATTTGGTTCTTAAAAATAGCTCATTACTATAAAAATTTACAGGAAGCAACAAGAAAAATAGAACTGTGATGTAGGTTCGAAACACAATGTAGATAGAAAGCCATCACAAATAAACCCTTAATTTGTAAAAGTTTGGAGGTAAGTGGTGATGATTATTCAAAATCACCTCAGAATTCATGCCATGCTCACCTGCTCTATTAATGGAAAGCCTGAACTAGTTGTCCTATTCTTTATACTTGTTTCGACTGGTCTCATGTCATTTTTTTTCACACGAACTTTTATTTTTCCACATTGTACCACGGCAGTGCCATCCTCTGTTGGCGCTTCAATGACAGTAGCCACTTTATCACCAAATCCCTTAATAGAAACTCTTTCACCAATTTTTGGAGTATATGTGCTATTGCTCTTTTCTTCTTCAGATGTATTGTTAATTGTTCGCTGATAAGCTGCAGCAATGGAAGCAATTTTAGACTCTGATTTTCTCAGAATTGAATTGAATTGGTCTGGGTTTGCACTCTGGAGCAGATCTTCAAAATTCTTGATTACCGCTTCCATTTGAGACCTTGCAAATTTTAGCTCCTCCTGCAAATTTCTGGTTTCATTTGCCTTAAGAGCCATCTCGCGTGTGCGAAGGTCTTGAGCCTCAGCTTGGATCTACAAAGAGGAAAGTTGAGCAACAATATATTAGAAGTGTAGTAATGTAGACTGATAGTAGAAAAAAACTTACGAGGGTCTTTGATCTATTATTGCGTAGGATTCTTATATAAACAATAAAGGCTTCAGTTATAACATAACATAACCTAGAAAATAAGAAATGGCTAAAAAGCTAGCTTTGTCCATTCCCTGAATGAATATTTATACACAAAATTATCAAAAAGAATAATTGGAAACATGATTACTAGACATTAAAAAAGTTAAAGCTGATATTCAAAACTCACGGGCGGGAGAGAGCAATCCACGGCACTTTCCCTTCTATGCTAAGCATATGAATCTGTGGCACTCCTCTTTTTATGTTAAGCACATGAATTCGTGACAAATATTTCTCCTTATTTAGCACATGAATCCATGTTTTCTTCTATTCTTTATTCAGCAATCCCAAAACTTACAAATACATCCAAATTGGCTGTTAGAGATATACCATTCCAAATTTAATTATGATAATTTTAATTCATTAAGAAAATAGGTCTTCTCAAAAAGGAAAAACTCACATATTGAGAGTAATACCTTATTGTGCCTGGATAACCAATAATTGCATTGAACTGAAGTAAGAGTATAGATATAATTAGAAATCACATCTCATAATTATAACAACTAGCATGCATTTAGTCGATTTGGGGCGCCAGATCTTTTTCTTAGAATATATTATTGGCTGGGAAGCTGGAGGTGAGTTATGCCTAGTAAAATTGTAGGGAGTTATGAACAGCAAAAGAATCAAATGAAAACATTTAAATGAAAGCACCTTAACCTGGTAATGCCACATAAAATGGAAGCTATGTCATCAATAGTGAATATATAGAAGGGGACTCTTCCTGTGATTCTTCTTCTTAAGAACCTATTATATCATGTTAAACAACAATAAATTATTGCCTTGCAAAATACTTTCAAGAAATCTCATTTCTTATGTGATTTATTATATTTTCAATTTTTGTAAAGTAAATCTCAAGCTAGGTTCTTCTCTTGCAAAAATGTGATTTAACAGATGATTTGACTGGGAATAATTGATTTGAGTGGTTTTTGACTCATAAATCTTTCGTGTTTTCCCAATGGTTAAACAAAATTCAAGGTCAGGTGACACCTACACATGCCCCACGTGTTTGAGTGCGCTTGGTGCACGATGCCTGTGATGTTGAAAAGCTTTCTTTAAAGGGGTGTGAAAGGATATGGAAAGCACTTTATGCAAGGAGAAGATTGATAAAACCATGAGAATCTTGAATTTATGGTTAAAAATCAATTGTTGAAAAAAATATATCGGTGTAGAAATATCAAATAGCTGACCCTCTCTCATAGACTAAAAAATGTAGGTTAAAAATAGTTTGACCACTATTGTATTAGGCCCAACTTTTGATCCCCAATTAATTTCATCCCCTAAAATATAGTGCAATGGGATTGTCAATTAATGCAGCATGCTAAAGCATATAATTGTATAAATATATTAATTTAATTATGATAGTTTTGATTCATCGTGAAGATGAATCTTCTGAAATTTAATAAACTCAAATATTGAGAGCAACAGTTTGTCATGCTCAAACAACCAATAATTTCATTGAAACAAAATAGGATTATTTGTAAAATTAAGGATTATATTACCTAAATGTGTTAACTAGGATGCTTTTATTTGACCGAGGCCAAGATCTTTATTAGGTATAATTTGTATTTGGCTAGGAATATAGTAGTGAGATATGCCAAGTAAAATTGTTGAAAGTTATGATATACTTCACTGATAAATGCAAATCAAACTTTGCGAGTGGTAATCTTAATGTAAATGAAACTTTGCTGTTTGCAAAAGTTTGTTAATTTCATAGATCTGCTGCAATTGTACAAAAACATTTATGTTGATTATGTTACTTTCTGCACTCATCTTCATTTCTATATTTGATCTCACTTTCTTGGTCTCATGCATGTTATGTATACTTCAGCTGTCTTATGAACAACCAGCAATATGAATGCAGTTTCAACCTAAAGCTTACTCAAGGGCTCCCCGATTCCACTTTTGTTGAAAAAAATGGAGACTAAATAAAAAAATTGATGTACTTGGATAAATTGTGACCTAATATATCATCATTGAACCTAATGATAGACTAGAAAAACTGAGTGCAACAGCTTCAGTCGAAAAGAAAGACCATCAAAGCTGCCATAAATGTATGCCCACATGGAATTTATAAATTTGACTTTTTTTCCCTGAAAATTACCCAGAAAGATTCACTCAATATGTAATTTAATTGCAGTTGAATTAAAAACCAAAATATATTTGTTGTTATCGTTTAATTATAAAATACCTCAAAGTAAAGCTTTTTAACATCTAAAAGAAGAGAAGCAGCTTCTTTTGCTTGGTACTCCAACACACTTCTCTCATCCACTAAATATTGGTAAAGTGAACCCTGCCATTCCGTTTGTTTGTGAGGAGCTAACTTCATAGCCCATTCTCGAGCACGATCCAGCACTTTCTGATCAAAACCAATCGACTTAGCTATACTCAAGGCATTGGAGTTACCGGTACATCCCCACAAAATGTTATATGTAGGTTGCAGGGTTGCCATGCAAAACTCCATTGCTGCATTTTCAAATCTAGAATCAGAGGCTTTGAGGAGGCTTAAATCTGCATAATGGGTAGTCACCACCAATAGATTGACATAATCAGCAAGGTGCTGCAGTATGCTGGATGAAAGGGCTACACCTTCAGAAGGATCAGTACCGCTCCCAATCTCATCTATGAGAACAAGTGATTCTTTCGTAGTAACTTGTATTATTTTGCAGATACGTGAGATATGCCCGCTGAAGGTAGAAAGGTTATGCTCCAGTGACTTGAATAAAAAATAAAACTTTCAGAATTTATTACAAGTTTTCACCAAAATGCATAGACAAGTACTCTTTATCGAAAGGAGAAACTACCTGGTGGTCACCAATATCTGTAAGAATCTGATCAAACCATGGAATCCTAGGTTTTTTCTTTGCTGGAAGAAACATGCCTGCTTTCGACATTAGGGATGCCAAGCCCAAGGTCTTCAAGGTTGCAGTTTTTCCTCCAGTATTTGGTCCTGAAATCACAACCACCTTTTTGGAAAGTCTTATTTTGATATCTATGGGAACGGGAGATTTAGTCCTGGTTTCTGATACTCCATTTTCCATCTTTTGGCTCCCAACTGATGAAGACAAGGTAGAAGATGAACATATAAGAAACGGTTCGAGAAGCAAAGGATGATAAATGCCTTCGATATCAACAGAGAGTATATCGTCATTTGATTTTTCCGTGTTATTGTCCTCAACTAAAGCTGGGCACACCCCATCCATCCATAAGGCATACGCACCTCTAGCACAAGCAAGATCTAGTTCCGGAATTTTATCCATTAAATGCCTGATTTTGGCTTCTGACTCTGCTATTTCCGAAGTGAAGATTCGCATAATAGCAATCTCTTCAGCTTTCTCCGAGTTCAAAAACTCTACTTCAGCATTGTTCAGTCGAACTGCAGCTTCTGGTTCCATAAAGTATGTTGCTCCAGAGCTACTCACACTCAATACAACACCATTAGGAAGCAATGATTTGTGTGAAGCCTTCACACCAACACACATCCTGTTTCGTCGCTTGGTCACCAACGGGCTATCAATAGCACCTGCCTGAAAAACTTTAATGGACTCCATCTTTAGAAGCTCTTCCAGCTTATCAATGTTCTGTTTCCTTTCTGATCTGATGGTAGCTAAGCTTGTGCTAGCCCGGTCCAAAATTACAAAGAGATTACAATCAATGCAAAATGACATCTTGTTCACTAGTTCTGTCAGAAAATCACAGTTTTGAAGTATATCAACAAGAGGAAAGTACCTGTTCACAAATGAATTCATAGACAACCTCACACAATTCCCAAGTCAGGCAGAGAAATTTAAAGGGGAATTATATTCGTAAGACCTAAAACTATAATTTGTCATTTTCTTTAACTTAAAAATCATGTCGTTGTGGATGCAACGATCAAATCATTGATAATTTGACAAATAAAAAAATTTCATAATTTTGTTATGAAGTTCGTGTCTAGGTAACAAATTTAAAAATGAAGATAAAGGAATTATAGCTTTGTAAATAGTTAATCTTTAGGAGTTATGTACGTAGTTGCCCATGCTAAAGTCACAATTGTATAGTGAAGAAATTTGCCAATTTAAAAGTATCATGATTGAACTTCGTAACATGAAGTAAGCAATCAAGAAGCAACTTAATCGTTTCGAGGTAACAACCAACAGCAAAGAAAGAATTGCTAACCCATCAGAAGACGTCCCGACTGATGAAACCCGCAGCAATTGCCCCATAATCCGTCTTGCAGACGTCAGGCTCCTCCCAACAGCACATATCTCCCGAACAGTCAGAAGCTCTCCATGAACAGCCGACCTCACAAGTTCAGTCACATCATCAAAATCGGAGAAGTCCAACTTCTCCGGTAGCAGTACCGCTGCCGCCGTTTGATCCAAGAGCTTCTGGCTCTCAACTCTGTCCCCGCCGATCCGCAGCCTCCCGCTCCGGCAAAACTCGCGTCCGGCGGCCGTCCGAGAAAAAGCAGCCATCTGCGAACATACTGAACGCCACTCCAGGCTTTTCTCCGCCGCCTCCCGTAGCTCCTCCTCAATTCTAGTCCTCTCGGTTCCCTCTCCTTCTCTTGGACGGAAGCGAATGTGAGGCTCGGATTGCACGGGTTTTCCTTCGGAAGAAGAAGCCGCCGATACGCTGGCCTTGGCGTCGACGGAGTTCAACTTGGCTCTTTCGTCGGCCAAGTTAGGGATCAAGATGCGCGCAATTTTTGAAGCCCTAGATTTGGGCGGGCGGAAGAGGCTAGTTGCTGGGGCGGACAGAAGGTTTGGGGGTTTTCTAATGGGCAGGAAGCAGTGAAAAGCTTCCATTAGAAGATGTCCAGTTCGGTAATGGCTGCGTTTCGGTCCAGGAAGAAAATGGAGGGGAAGGATAAGGCCATCCTCACAAGTTTTTTTTTTTTCTCAGAAATCAATTAGACATGACATATTCTACAATAAAAAACAGTTATTTGCATACATACCGCCCATTTTTTTATATTTACACATATAATACCTAAACTTATTGTTTATATTTAATTTAATGGAGATTTATAAACCTATCACCCAATTCCAATGCATTAACATATCAAAATGCTGACTATAAAATATGATAAAATAGCAACATTTAGCAAACTCCTTCTGAGATATTTTATGTCCCATGACATGTTTCTATGTTGTCTAATTTCAAATCTATCTTAAAAAAACTTGATTTAGGATATTCTCTCTCCCTTTTTTTGAGATAATTACACGCATCTTGAAGCATTGTCGTTTAATTTTTTTTTATTTTTGAATTATCAAATTAATATATTTATGCGTATCAACCCGTTAAGAATTTGATCAAAATAAAAAAACATGAGTTGTAGTTTTATTATGAATTTTGATGTTTGAGTGAAATTTTAAAAAGTATATAAAAGGTGATGCTATTTTGATAAATAATAATATTTTGAATGCCATGTATCTTATCTATCGTCTTCGCAGCAAAACAAATTCCCTTCACATTAACAAAAGCAATCAAAGGGACGCTTCAGATTTAAGGTCATTCATTCATGCTAAATCAGAATTTAAATTCAGTAAGGAGATGAATTTAATAAATCTGAATTTACTAAATCCAATTTCAATGAAGACTTCAATCCAGAGACTCTGCAGCATTCTGGTAGCAAGTGAACGGCACAAACTCCATGGATGATAAGGGACACTGTTCTGTAAATTTTGTAAGAAAATGAGGCCTTCTGTTCACTGAACCAGCACGCAGAGGAAAGCCATTGGTTTGTGGAAGCAGTACCCATTTATTCCAACCTTCAGTAACTCCTTGAGGAAGATCAGAAGGACATTTGGTTGCCGCAACCAGATTACTTGCTGGATTAGCAACCCTAAAAGCCCTAGGTCCTATAATGGTGTTGATATTCGTAGGTGCTCGAGCAGCTATGCGGACAGTAATCACCTTTCCTTCAATTCGGAAGCCATTCATTCGAACCAAAGCTTCTGCAGCAGAGAGAGGATCAATGTACTTGACAAAGCCATAACCCTTGCTCAGGCCGGTCCTTCGGTCGACGATAACGACTGCTTCGCATAAGCTTCCAAAAGGTGAGAAAATATCTATTAATTTTTCTGTATTAACAGACACGGGAAGAAATCCCACAAAGAGTTTAGCTTTATCTACTGCATCCCCTGGCTTGGTATCATGTGATGACAAAGCCTCGGATCCTGGGTTAATCATGCAGTTCAGGAAGGAAGCAAGAGCTGGTTTATGAGAATTTATCTCAGTTTTTGATGCAAAATCTGATTTTGTGGGATTTAATGGAGATGTTACAGGTCTTTTATCATCATGGCTGTAGCATGGAAAATGGTTTTGGTTTGTGGTATGCAGGGCTTCGCTTGAAATTTCCGAATTCAACTCAGCAAGCTCCCTTAGCTGGGCCTGCTTGTGTTCATTCAGTTCTTCATACACAGGAACAAGTAGTTTCTCAACCATTTCTGAAGCACTTTCCAGAGACTTTTCATCTTCTGCTTCTATGTACACATGCAAATCCTCATCTTCAAAAGGTTCAGTTTTCCGATCCTTAAAATGCTTTCCTTTCCATAGCCTTGTAGATCCTTTGCCTCGTAGTAGAATCCTCGCACCAGATTCTCTCTCCATTCTCTTCTGTGTGTGTCCACGAGGCCCAATGATAAGGCCGATGAAGTTGTAATTGGGATACTGTTTTGCTGGTATGTACAGCTTCCTAGTGAATTTCGCTGGTTTGTCATCCAGTGGAGGTAAAAAGAGAGGATTTTTGTGATTCAGCTCACATATTATTTGTTGCCTGCGATGACTCAGTTTTCTCCGGAGCCTATTAGCTCTCGTGTTCATCCTGATACCAACCTCATTGTAAATTGGCGGTGGAGAAGGAGAATGTTCATCCTCCAGGCAGTGCTCAATGGTTCCTTCATCCCTTAACTTGTTGTTTATTTCCATAAGCTGCTTGTTCAACTTGATGATTTCTTCATAGATCTCATAATCATATTTGAAGACATTAACATAATCAGGCAGTTTTAAAGGACCAAGCATCTTCAACTGTAAATTCTCACAAGCATGCCAAACCTTCCTTCTCTTGGAAATTGAGTCATCACCACTAAGTGTTTTCCCTTCTAATCTTGTGTCCGAATCAAATGAATCCCTGCTTCTTTTGCCGGAGCTTCCTGATCTCTCCTGTTTCTGGATATCAATTCTATCGGCTATGAGTTGCTTCATGTTGAGAATGGGGTACATATCATCTGAATCCTTATGGCGTTTCTGTCTTTTTGGAGTCAGATCATCCAGCAAATCACCTGATCCTCTCTTCCTGTCTGAACTAGTTGCAGAAGAACTTGATGGGCACGCTTCACTGCCTTCTCTCATATCTTCAGTTTCCTCGCACAACTCGTCGCCCTTTGATCGAACAGATTCATTACTAGAGATCTGTTCAGCATCAGCAGGTTCATCTCCAGCTTTAGTAGCTTTAGGCTCAAGATCAGATTTTTCCCTTATTCCAGGAGAATCTACGCTCGAAGGAATAGCGTTGCCATTATGGCATCCCATTTCAGATAATTATGGTAGCAATTTGGGCCTATTTCCAGAGTTTATTTCAAAATCTGCAGCAACAGCAGCCAAAACAAGGGTTGCATCAGTATGCACGGTCGTAGTCGAGACAGAAAAGCATGGAATTTTATTTTGTTTTATTTTTTATTTTTCTGGAGTTCAATAGGAGGAAAGAAAAAAAGAGGGATTTGCATGCTTAATTTACATATTGAATACTTAATTTACATATTAAATACACAGTTTATATGTATTAACATATTGAATACTTGATTTTTTATATTTACTTATAAAACATTTTTGAATTAAAATTTGGATGTTGATATAACTAAAATATGCTTTCTTTTGCAAACAACCCCAATCAAACGGGGATCATTATAACAAAGAAAACAGCTAATTGTTCCCATCAGTATTTATGATTTCTTGCAATAATTCCAGGAAAAAAAACAGTAATTCTCTAAATAACACAAATAGTCAAAATTCTCAACTCCAAACTAAGAAAATAATGCTGCTTCTGCAACACATAAGTAACGTATGTTTCAGAAATATCTATGTGGCATGATATATGAAAGGACGTAGAGCATAATCATATTTTCTTCATAGTGGTGGATTTGTATTGAATTACAATTGTGGGATGGTCAAAAGCATAATCCCCATGATTTATTACATGAATTTTAATGCATTAGTACTTCACCTGTGTTAGTATTTTGTGTGTTATGTTCTATACGTACGGTAATCATGTAGCATGTCGTTTGTTTTTTAATTTCATCATTTTGATGTGTTTTTTTGTTTTTATGAGTAAAATATATTGCACTTTTTCTAGATAGTAAAACTTGTATGAACAAAATTATATTTATATTGTTTTACCAACATTTACATTCATAACACTCAATTCTCATTTATTTACATATCTAACGCCTAAACTTCAATTTTTACATAGAAATGTAAAGGCGTATTTTTGGGAAAAAAATTGCGTACGTCAAGCGTATGCAGGAGTTACGTATGTAAAAGAGTACACGGGGGTTACACAGGGATTACAAGGGATTATAACCTCGTTGTACCTCCCGTGTAACTCCCATGTAACCCCGCTGTAATCTTGTAACCCCAATAGATAAAATAAAAGTGCGGGTTACAAGTGAGTTACACGAAAGTTATAAGAAAGTTATAACACGCTTGTAACCCCCTTATAACGCCGGTGTACCTTATTACGTACACATCTCTGCGTACGATTGACGTACGCAATTTTTTTCCGTATTTTTGATGTGATATGAAAGATTTGAGCGGTAAAAAAAAGTAAAAAAAATAAAATTTATGTATGTAAATGATCCTTTCTTTAAAGAAAATATAAATTGCTAGTAGTAGAATATTAACAAAATGAGAATCACCTGCCAAAAGCTTGTTACTGCTCGGGCTTGACTCAATAAATAGCTCACAAGCTAATCCTACTTGATTCATCATGCAGTGAGTTAACTTGTTACATAAAATATGAATACTAATATAAAATGTTATTTTAATTTTTTTTACAATTTAATTTTAAATTATAATTCTTAAAAATATTTTTAAAAATGTTATTTATTTTATTTTATTTTTTAATTTCACTCCCAACTCCTAAGTCTTAACCATTCATTATTTTCTCCATTTTATTGTAATATTGTTTGATTCAAAAAGATTTTCTCTCCTTAATAATAAATTAATCTGGTCATGAGTTGAGTCCAATTGATAGAACTATAATGAAGCCCTACCTCGGCTCGTTTACATCACTATCGCACGCAAGAAATGCCAGATTTGTAAAGAAGACGAAAGGAATAAAAATGCATAAAGAAACGCATAACCCCACAAGCAAATCCTACTTCCCATAAAGCCTAATTTTCTTCCAAAGAAAGACCCCTCATCTGCAACTCAAGCAGATCAAGAAAACACGGTGCAGTAAAAATCCATAAAGAAAAGCCCTGCATCACCCACATTTCTTTAAAGAATAACAATTAAGAAAATGGCGACTCGACAAACGTGTAATTAAATCCGTAAAACCAATCCAGCTTCCTATTTCGATCAAAAGAAACCCTAATTGTCCAAACCTCTCAGCAAATCCGAATCCAAAGAGGCATAACCCGCTTGAGAAAAATGGAAAAGAACCGAGCAGGATGAAAGCAATCTTACCGGTCTGAATCGGCAAGGGGGCGCAGTTCAGAAGTCTGATTTCAATCGTTGTCTTTCTTGGGGTCGCTTACTTGCAGCACGCACCGTCCACAGAGATGGGCGAAACTAGTGATGAGCTCTCAAACAACTCGAAAGAGCGAGTTATATCGGACAGGAGAGTGGGCGAATTGCAACGGATACAAGAGCATCTTGTTTTTTATACTTCAGAACATGTATTTTATTTTTTTTTATTTTTAAATAATGATATTTTTTATGTTAAACTTAAAATTTGTGCAGTATAAGTATAAGAAAATAATTTAGATATTATATATTTATATATAAAAATTATACCACACATTTGTAAAACCTTTTTACCGTTTCAAACTTCTAGAAGAGCAAATTTCGCCAATGGCAGCCCCACCCTATAAGAATTGGATGTTATACACGTAAGGGCTGCTAAATAATAATAATATAAAAAAAATTAGATGATGCGGCCAACCAGACTAATTGGGGTCTCATTTCTCCTTGGGCGTAAGTTTTTGCTTATATTTTATTATTAACTTGTTTTCGACAACGACTGCGATTCAAAGGAAGTTGTGTTTTTTTTTTTTTTATGTCCTCCAATCCTTCAGGTGGGTCGTGACCGTTGTTTGGACGTAGCTTACGTCCGCATTCCAGACGTAATATTTTTTTTCAATTCAACATCATCCTTCAAAATGTACGTCATAAAATTGCCTTTTTGAAATATTTATTTCCGTAAGAAGATAAATAGTTCTTTTTTTACTATAAATTTTTATTATCATATAAGTGAATTAAATGTAAGAAGATTCTTATCCAAATAAAATAAAATAAAATGTAATATAGCTTTTAGAATATATATTAAATTTAGTTGGAGTTTAGTGTTCCCTACTATAAGTATATTAGTTCATAATTGTATCTTTATTTATTAATGCATACATTTATCTACATTAAATTAATCCTAATAGTAATAAAATTTAATATTTAATCACATTATAATAATTGAATGAAATATATTTTATTTCAACAAATCATACTTTATTATGAAAACAACACCAGTCCTAATAAATGATTAATATGACTGGTGTCATAAGTAAGATTAAATGATTAATGAGCAATGTTTGGATATATATGAATTAGTATTCTTGACATGAATGCATATGAATTTATTAGTGTATGATTTATCATACAACATTATATAGTGTGTTCTAAATGCATGACCAAGCTCCACGCGGCATACATTCAGAACACATCGAAAACTGATTGACGACACAGATTCAGTGAAACACGGAGAGTGTCGAGCAATCCATCGCCGTCAGTCTGTATCAGATAATTCCATCTAGGTGGTAGGAAAACCCTCGTCTCATCTGCTGACTCGCTCCCTCCCATTCAATGCACGCATAGGTTCTCTTCCTCAGTGTTTCCTTTCGATCCATTTCGTAAAGTTCTTCCTTTGTATTCCGATTTCTTCTCTCCCTCGCAGCTTGCCGTTTTGCGGTTGACGTCTGGTGTTGTGGGAAAGGGTGGAGATGGCAGAATGGGTGAGGGCTTGTGTTCAGCCGACGCTGAAGATTGTGAATTCGGTTATCGGATTGGTAGGGATGTCCATGATTCTGTACTCTCTCTGGATGATTCGCGGTTGGTTCCGGGAAAGGAGCGAGCTTTCCCCGGGCTTCTCTGGTTCGAGCACTCCATGGTTCGCGGCTCTTCTTCTTTCCTCCTGCATTTCGCGTTCATCTTGTCCAATAGTTTCCGGATAGTCAGTTTTTTTGTTAAATAATATATTTTTTTTCTTATGTTGGGAAACTGACTTTTAAATCAGTTTTTTTTTTCTATTGTTATTGAAAATCTTTGTTTCTTCTTGGAAGTAATATCAGGGCCTGTTTTTTGAGCTGTCATTCATTTATTTTAGGGTTTATAGGTTTATTCTTTATTTTGTGGGCCATGTTGGGGATTAGAGTGTTAAATTTCTTGTCTTTTTTACTGTTTTTAGCTGAATGATTGGAGGAGTCCACTCCATGCTTAAGTTCTTCTGATCCATTTATGAAATGATTTAGTTATTGGTTGCTTATTGTTTAGATCTGTCTATTTTAGGGAAAAAATTTGCGTGCGATAGATGTACGCAGCGCTGCGTACGATATTGGGGTTATACCGAGGATACAAGGGGGTTACAATACAAGGGGGTTCAAGGGGGTTACATCCGCAGTATAATCCCTTGTAACCTCCATTTAACCTTCTGTAACCTACTTGTAACCTAAAATAAGTTTCGCGCTTCTGTTATCATATATTAAGAATTTATTAGTATGTTACAAGTAAGATACAGAAGGTTATAGGGAGGTTACAATGAGTTATACTGCGGATATAACCCCCTTGTACCCTCGGTATAACCGTTATAACCCTAATATCGTACGCAGCGCTGCGTACGTCTATCGCACTCAAATTTTTTCCCTATTTTAGAGTTTATTTTATTGGTTAAAAGTACTAAAATGCCAATGTTACATACCAACTCAATATACATGTTGGATTGTTTATTCATTTTGCCACTATTTTTAAGTTAGGTGGAGTAGTTGTGTTTTTTTTTTAATATGGAAGTAATAAAATGCTCCAATTTTCATATTGTTAGAATTTTTTGGACTGTATTGGAATTTCTATAAACAAATTAATGCTGATTTGCAGGTTCATTTTTTCCTTTCTTGGACTGGGAATTTTCTTGTGCGCGATAACTTGCTCAGGACATATTGCTGCTGAAACTATCAATGGACATTGCCTTTCTTGTGTATCCTTTTCCATCGAAGCCATACCAAATATTCTACTAGTATTTGATCTCTTGAATTTTGCTGCATCGCAATGAAAATTTTGCAGCTTTTTACTACAAAGTTCTTCTTCCATCTGTTCGCGAAGGTTATCCCTGGTGAAGTCCATTATTGTTTGATAATTCTGTTGCAACCTGCTAAAGCAGGTTCTGTCGTGATATCTCTTAATTTAATGGTCTTTTAGAAAAATCTTATTAGTAAATTTTGCATGATTTTATTTATGCATAAACTAAATCTGAAGACGGCTGATTGGTTTTAGAATAGTCTTAATATATATATATTAATTATTTATTTATATAGTTTGTTTTCAGCATTGTAGCAAATATTTTCTCATTCAACTTCTTTCCTTTGCATTTAGTTGTTCAATGCCGCACATTTCTCTCTCTGCGTCTTTAGTAGTTTTTTATCACGTTGAATCTCTCTAAACCCCTCTCGCTTGATCACTTGTTCACTCTTTGCTTTGTTTGCAATGTGACCTTAGCTCTGAGCATTGTAGCAATTACCTTTTTCATTCAACTCCTTTTCTCTTCATTGAGTCCTGGGACGCTTCTGTTGATCAACATTGTACACACACTCTCTCTCTATCCGTCAGTAGTAATTAGCGTCACGGTGAGGACCCCTCTCTCTCACTCCCCCTTCTCTCGCTTGCCCTTCGCCTTTTGTATTTAGCTATCACGATATGTTTCTCACTCCTGGCTTCTTTAATTTACCTTATGTTGTAGAAATGGGTAATAAAAACAAAATTTGAGTCAGATGGATCAACTATTTCTGTGTATGGATTTGCTAATATTGAACACATGTTGAGAAACAAAATGATTTTAAGAAACAAAAAAAAACACTGTTACTTCCAAAGTAGAGTTGCCAAATAACACCCACACACACATATTCTTGCTCTCAATTTTACATCAACAATCTCCTTCAATTGCTCATTGTTGCGCATCTCTTTCTCTCTACCTCTCGCCCCCCACCCTCCTCCTGCTTTAGCACTTGCTTACTTTTTGCCTTGTTTGCTCTGTGAAGTTAGCTCTCAGCATTGTAGCAATGAGATTTTTTCATTCAACTATTTTTCTCTACATTCAGTCGTTGAACGCACTTGTTGTTCAATGCTGCACATCTCGCTCTCTACCTTTGGTAGTTAATTATCATGGCGAGCACTCATTCAATGCCTTTAGTAGTTAGCTATATGATGAATTTCTCTCTCTTGGCTTCTACTCTTTGTTTAATTTACTTTATAATATTAAAAAAAATTAAATAAATATAATAAGGGCATGAGCACTAGAGGATGGACAAAAAAAGTGGCAACCATTGCTTGCGAGGCTAAATTCAGAAGCAAATAAATCAAGTCATATCACACAGGATATGCTATCATAATAAGGATCAGGATTGAATGAATAGAGAAATCAATATTTGAGGATAACATTCCCATGTGAATTTAAAGTTATAAAGGTGAACAAGCCATCACACACTCTCAGAGAGATCATCATTGTTTAAAAAGGTTAAGGGTGTTTCTAAAACTGTTAATTTGTGCCCTATTAAGAAAAACTTTTGGCCCTGCCGGTAATCAAAGGCATATAAATTTAATAAAAAAAAGTTATCTTATCTGAGATAGTGAAAGTTGAAAGTTCAAAAGTTATTAGTTTTTCAAGATATTTGTTAAAAAATATGAAATGGAGTAATCGAGTCGAGCCTAACACCTAAAGATATTAAGGGAAAAAGTTTCACTAAAAAAGAGTGATAGAAAATGTTATGAGCCTTTATAAGAATTATAAAAAAGCTAAAGATTTACGAATCATAAAGTGAGCAAAGCAAAGTTGCTACAATTTTTTCTAATTTATTTAATAGATTAAGTATTAAAGATGAAGAAATAGACTCATTTGGAATTTGGCTTGGTTTGTTTCACTTTCACACTATTAAAATCAAAGACCAAGATTTATTTGAAGGGGAAGACTTCACATCAAATTGCAAAGTTTATTTTGAAAAATTATCAAATAAAATTTGTAGGAATGAAATCATTCTGTAAGAGCTTATAGTTTTATTGAATACTACTCTAAGAAAGGTAAGTTTCATTAGATTTCTGAAAACGCATAATGAAAAAAAAAACGCTTTAGGCCAAGATAAGGCATCTATATGAGTTGGAGAAATGTATATATCATGGTAGTTCAGTAAAAAAAAAATTCTAATGAAACTTTGATAATAAGAGGATGTTATATAATTGTAGCAATAGTATTTTGGCTGATAATATTTATAAAGAAGGAAGATATTCATGTTGCGGTAATCTTAAAAGATTATGGTAATTTAGAGGATTCAAATTTAGGAGTGATGTGTGGAGTTATTCGATAGAGCAATGGAAAATTAACTTAGCAAAGTTACATTAGAATGGGAGATTAATTCAGTTTCATGTTAGAGAGTTTATTATGAAAATTATTGTTTTTGTTAAGATAATTTCTATAAATTATGAAGTGCTGAGAAAAAAAATCTTCATATGATTTTAATTGAGCTCAATAAGGCTTATGACTGAGTATTATGAGAATTGATTTGATATATTGCATTAATATAAAGTCAATAATATGTTGAAGTTATTAAATATTTATGGTTGAACATCAATTAGTTTTTTAGAACTTGTTTTTTATTTGCTAGCCCTAAATTCATTCTACTCATTTTATCCATGCTTCCGTAAGTTCGTACACGCGGCATTATCCATGCCATTGTTGCGAGAAATCACTTTTACTATTGTAACCCACAAATTAAAATTATGTAGCAATCAAACTGAAAGGCTCATTAGGCATTATTTCGTCCTTAACAGGTCAATTATTGTATGCAAATACTCACAATGATAGACATTTTATCATTAAATGAAATTTTGGAGATATTTTATTTTTAAAAACCGATCCGCAAACAGATTCAGATTTGATGCTGTTTCATTAACACCATTATCCTTATTCCATATCCCATATTTGGGGTTGGCTCCATGAATTCTTGTTCATCATAACCATTGAGAGCTACATTGGGTGTCAACTTTATTCAGCTAAGTTTTGCTAAGTTTTTTTTTTTATTTTTTTTTTTATGGTTTATATCTTTTTTCTTTCTACTAGTTCTATATTATTAGCTATCTACTCTCTTCTTATTGGCATATCTTTTGTACTTTGTTTTACATGTGCATGTTCTTTCATTTCCGGAATTTTTCATACTCAACAGTTGACAAAATCAGTTAGCTCTGTCAACCTTGATTGGATTTCACAGTATACAGCATTTGTATTCTTGCTTCTTTTGCTGGAGGCTGCAATTACTACAGATATATTTCTGAACAGACATTGGGAAGCGGTAATTACTCCATTTTTTAGACTTTTTTTACTCTCCCTCTATTTTATAATTTTCATTTTTAGTTGCCTTCAATCATTATTTTTTTTCATTTTTTTGCAATTTTAGGATTTTCCACGTGATCCAACTGGTAGACTTGATGAGTTAAAAGATTTTGTTCAATCAAATTTCGAGTTGTGCAAATTGATAAGCATACTTGTTGTGGTTGCACAGGTTAGCCTTATTTTTTTTTCCTTGACGTCTATAAAAAAATTCCTATTCATTATGTTTGCAGTGGAGGTTTCAGCCAAGTTTTATTAGTTTGCAATTATTTACGTCTTAAATTTTAATCTATTACTTCTAACGAAAACATATTTTGCAACATTTCTTGATCTAACTTCTGTATAGCCACTTCTGATATCTCTCAAGTCTTCTTATCCTTAAAAATTAAATGCCATTTTTACAGAGATTCTTTGAGCTAATTCTTACTTAGTCTAGTTCTAATTTTTCATTCAGTATCTTCTTTTATGGCAAGCAAGCAGCTATCTTAGATATGTAAATACATAAGATTTGTATGTAAATTTTCCTTCTTTTTTTTTTCTTTTTTGTTCTTTTCTTTTCTCGGTGATTGAATTAAGTCACGCCTATTTTCCGACCATCTTTTGGATGAACAACTAACCTACAATGATATTATTATCCATTTAAAGGCACTGTCCATCTTCCTCTCCATGGTTCTGAGGTCTCTAGGATCAGACCATGACTACTATTATGACAGTGATGATGATTCTGTGCCCGCAAGGCTTTCTCTTTTGCGAAAGGACGCTCCCAACACTCATCACATAGCTAATGCTACTTTATTTTTCAAGAATCACCCTTGGATTGTTAGAATTCATGACAAGGTTTGCAAATTATTCCCTTTTCACGTCTAATCTTGTAAGCATGGCTTCCTTTCCCATTCACATTTACTATTTGTTTTGCAGATTAGAAGTAGAAATTGATTGATTTTGGTCGAATGCAGCAGGCTGCTCTTTTGATCGCCAGACTCTGCTGCTGCTGAACTGACGGATGAGTGTTTTAACTATTGTGTAGATGCAAGTTTAACATAGTCATAATGATAAACTATATAGTTTAAAGTGTGATACATGGTATAAATTTAGGCATGCTGCATATAAATATATGGACACCTGAAGTTTGATGTAAATTACTTCATATTATGCGTTTATATTGTAGTTCAGCAATGTATTTATTTTGCCCTCCCTCCATATATATTGAAATCAATCTAAAATCAATTATAATCTAAAAAACGCAATGATGGTTGGTATAGCTGATAACATGATTTTATAGAGTGAATGGAAATAAGTCCATCTGCCTTGCCAAATCGACTCATTGGAAGGATTTATTGAATTGTTTTACAAATGACACAAATCAAGTATTATTATTATGCTTGATGAGAGAAAAGTCCATCTGAAATGTTAAATTGATTCGTTGGAAGTATTTATTGAATTGTTTTAGAAATGATACAAATCAAGTATTATTATTATGTTTGGTGAGATTAGCAAACTTTAAACCATATGTTTTTGATAAGTGAGGCTTGTTGAGTTGCCTCTATGAACTGATTGAACTCAACTACTGATTTGTGCTCCTTTCGAATAGTCTCAAAATATTCTTATTTGGGTCACACATGCTTGAGATGGTCCCATTCTTTTTTAAACGGTAGACTTTATTGATAAACACATCTATTTTCATTATACAAAATGGCACAATTTTCCAATATCATGTATTTGATTTGCATCACACTAGGCAACTAAAATGCCTGCATAATATTTCAAATATGACTATTTTGTATTCCTTTTCATCAATGATGAGAAGGTGTAAGATAAAGAATACAAAAAAGAGTTGATATAAAATTAAATAGGGGCACCTATACAACATAAATAAAATTATTTTTATGACTAAACTTTAAGATTTAGTATATTCATGCAGAAGTGAATTTTATGTGGGGGTAAAATAACAAATATTATTAAACAATTGACAAAAGATATATTTAGAGAATCAAAAGGAAAATTTTTTATAAATAAAAATAGTTGGTGGTAGAATAATAATGTGAAAAAAAAAAAGAAAATATAACAAGTTGTGTAATAAAAATTGGTTTAAATGTAAAAGCATAGAGAATAGGGAAAAATATAAGGTGGCCTGTAGAGATTTAAAAGAAAAATTTGTGATGTTAAACATTATGTTTTTATTGGTCTTATGATAAATTAGATACTATAGAGGGTGAAAATATATTTATAAACTAGCAAAATAAAGAGAAAAGAAACGTAAAAATTTAATTCAAGTGAAGTGTATTAAAGATGAAAACCAAAAAGTGATTTTTTTAGATGAAGATATTTAACATAGGTGATGATAATTTTGATAAACTTTTCAATGAAGCTTCTAAAAATATGATCGAACTTAGTTATCTTAATATCATTAATAATAATAATAAATTTTATTTTTACCATCAAATTAGTAAAAAAGTTGACGAAGCTTTAAGGAAAAACAAAGTGGAAAATCAATAGGACCTGATAATATCACAATTCAACTGTGAAAATATTTAGGAGATTTTAGAATTTCTTGGCTTACTAAACTTTTTAATATTATTTTAAAAATGAAAAGGATGCCCGAGAAGTGGAGGAAAAATATTTTGATCTCTATTTTTAAAAATAAATGGGATGCACAAAAGTGTTAAAATTATGGATGATTTAAGTTGACGTGTCATTTTAGATGGTTTAGTCACATTAAACGCCGACCATCTATTTTAGATTTGAACTTATGCTAAGAAAGTTAGTAGTAGTCCTAAAAAGGCTTGGGTATATTGTATAAAAAATGATCTTAATCTATTAGAATTAAATAAAAATATGACACTCAATATAACGCAATGGAGAAAAGCAATGGAGAAAAAGGATGGATTCATGTAGCCAACCCCACTTAATGGGATAAAGAGTAGTAGTTGTTGTTATTGTTGTTTCATCAAACCAAAAGGCACTTTAATCAATTGGTCGATTTCATTTGCTTAAAACCAAGGTTTTTAATTTTTCGGATAAGGATCAGACTTGTAAATGCTAAGACAGAGAAATTTTCATGCAATTTGTATCGTACCAAATCAGTAGATTTTCAAACATCTGAGAGACAACAAGGCTTTTACAGAGTGAATGCTGAGCATTTTGGGTTGCTTCACAGTTACAAAAGATTGTTTCAATTTCCACTGCAACCAATCAATCAATAATCACAAATTTATCATATTACCAAGCAGTTCTACTAGCAACCACTACGGAAAGAAGAAATCCCCGCCCGCCATTGACCACCGTCACCATCCACCAGCAGCAACTGCTTGTTGCAGCCGACCTTTCACAGATTTATTTTACATCAAATTCATATGTTTTCAAACCATTTTTTTTTAATTCTGCATTTAATTTACACTGAACCAAAAATCCCCTTAAAAAGCATCTCAACTTCCTTTACCAAACTCTGACATATAACTCCATTGCTTCCTTCTCAAGCTTTGCTAATGCCGACTGATTCAGCTCTCACATATACACACAGCTTATTCCACACATTTTTGCATGACCCCGACACGTACAGTAACAAGTATTAACCCATTCTCAAAGAAAAAGAAAAAAAAAAGAAAAAGAAAGAAAGAGAAGTAATAACCCAAACACATATCTTATAAGAACCCATTAAATTCCCATACTTAGTTGATACATGAGTACCCTATACACACAGCTAACTAATTGGCTTCCACAGAAACTTAGCACTATACAATAAAATTTACAAGAGCCCAACGCATGCAGATAATAGTTTTTCCCAATGTTTGAAAGCCACAAATCTTTGAGGAGAACTTTGCTTTAAGCTCAATCAGCCAGAGAGTAGTAGCTGCCTCTAGCGGCTAAGTATTGAAGGTAGAGGAGGGAGCTTATATTCGAGGTTAAGTGGGGAACCCAAATGTGCTCATTTGACATGAGAATCATAGGAATCAAAGTCGGTGTCCGGAATGATGAGAGGGAGCTTGTCTATGTACAAGAAGAGGCGTCGTAGATTCTCTCTGGACAGAGTTGAAATGTCAACGATGTCTCTGCTGTCAGTGAAGATCCATAAGTCGTCCGAGTTCACTCTCTTAAGACTATCACGGCAGAAAGGACATGATTGAGATCTCGAATGCCTGTGGAGGTTAATATGTTCTTTATATGGTAATGGAATGCCCATGCTTTCTCATTGAAGGCTATATTGTTTCAGAGTAAAAACTTGATAGTATTTGGCTTCTAATCTTCAGATATATTACAACAACAAAAATTAAAGATGCATTTGCTTTCATGTTAAGTAGTGCATGTAAAATGAAATAATAAATGTTAGGAAAAACATTTGGCCTTTCTTAAAAATGTAGAAGAACTAACTAAGAGCAAATATGATGAACCCATAAAATGATACCAAAAAGATCAAATATCGAAGAAGGCAATAAAATTTACATGATTAGGATAAAACAAAACAACAATCACACAACAACAAGCCTTTGTCCAACACAACAACCATACAACAAGTCTTTGTCCCACTAAGTGGGCTACATGAAACATTTTTCTTTATTGCATCCCATTGAGTGCCATATTTTCATTTAATTCTAATAGATTAAGATCATTTTTTATACAATAATTTTTTAGGTCTCCTTATGCCTTTGTCAATATAAATCGAATATAAAATATCTACACTCCTAACAGGACCATCAGATGGTCGACATTTAAAGTGAACAAGCCATCTAAGACGAGTCTCTCTAATCTTATCTGTCACTGGAGCTACACCAATCCTATCACGGATATAATCATTTCAAATTGCACCAAGTGTCAAGCCACCCATCCACCTAAGCATTCTCATCTCAACAACACTTAACTTTGTTTTATGCTTCTCTTTTACAGACCAACAATATATACCATAGAGTATTGCAAGTCACATCACCACCTCATATAATTTTCCTTTCAGTCTAAGCCATACTTTCCATCACACAATAGGCCTGATGCATTCCTCCATTTCAACCAAACAACTTGAATTCTACTAATAACATCGCCATCTATATCACCAATCACTTTGAACAATATACCATAGATATCTAAAACATTCACACCTTTTAATGATTTGATCACCCATAATTACAACTCTAACACTAGAGCAACTAGTACTAAAATTACATACCACGCATTCAATTTTAGATCTACTCAAACGAAGGCCTTTAAACTTCAATATAAACCTCCATAATTCAAGTTTTTTCCTAACTCATTCTCTAGTCATATCCACAAGAAGAATATCATCAGTGAAAAGGATACACCAAGGTACACCCTCCTGTAAATGTCTCGTAAGAGCATCCATAACTAAAGCAAAAAGATATGAGCTTAAAGCTGATCCCTCATGTAATCCAAAATACTTTGTCAATCCTCCTGTTCAAACACAAGTAGCACCTTTAGTATACATATCTTTAATGACTTGAATATAAATCATATCAACACTTATAACACATTTTTTCTTTAGATCTCTCCAAAGGACTTCTCTTCGAACCTTATCATAAGCTTTTTCTAAATCAATAAAAATCATAAGTATATCCTCCTTATTCTCTTTGTACTTCTCCATCAAATCTCTTAATAAATGTATAACTTTCATAGTATACATGTCCGACATAAATCCAAATTGATTATGTTCAATTACCCTCTCCCATAATTATAAAATATGACATAACTTAATTCCTCTATAATTTGCACACTATTGTGCATCCCCTTTATAAATAAAAATGGGAATAAAAAAAACACTTCATTCTTCAGCAACCTTTTTAGTTTTTTAAATAATATTAAAGAGTTTAGTAAGCCATGAAACTTCTAAACCTCCTAAATATTTTCACACTTCAATTGGAATATCATCAGGTACTATTGATTTTTCTCTATCAGGTACTATTGATTTTTCACTATCTAAAGCATACTCAACTTCCTTTTTACTAATGTGGCCGTAAAAATAAAATATTTTATTATTATTAACGATATTAAGATCAATAAGGTCGATTATATTTTCAGAAAATTCATTGAAAATTTTATCAAAATTACTCACCCACCTATGTTGATATCTTCCTTGAAGAAAATCGCTTTTTAATTTTTCATCTTTAATACACTTTACTTGAGTTAAATATTTACTTTTCTCTTTGTTTGACTAATTTATACATATATTTTTCACCTCCTCAATATCTAATCTATCATTAAAATCACTAAAAACGAAAATTTTAGCCTAACAAATTGTTCTCTTAGAATCGATACAACCATTTTATATTTTTTCTAGTTCTCTAAGCTTTTACGATTAAAATAATTTTTATAATACAACTTATATTTCATCTTTTCTTGCATATTATTATTCCAACACCAACTATTTTTATTTATACAAACTTTTTCTTTTGATTCTCTAAGTACATCTTTTGCCACTTGTTTAACAGTGCTTGTTACTTTATCCCACATAAAATTTGTTTCTTCATGAATATTTCAAATCTTAAAATATGAAGTTTACTCATAAATATTATTTTATTTGCATCTTTTAGATGCCCCCATCTAATTCTAAAAATAAATCTATAACCATAAAAGAAGAAAAAGCCACATTTAAAAGAATTAAGACTTTTCCCAAATACAAATATAAACAATCTCACTGTAAATAAAGGACTCAGATTTCTCGAAATAAAGACACAGAAGTATAAGAGTAAGGAGATCAAAATTAAATCAAAAAGCCTGGACACAACTACTTCTTTAAGATGAGACACCAAGGACCGTTGTCTATAGAAGATTGGATCAATCACATTGCTTCGCAGCCCAAGAAAAATTACTCTGATTTACATGGCTCGGGATTCCACAGACAGCCATTAACTAGGAACTACTTGAAATAAATAGATCTAACTTAAATCCCACAACAGGCAATTTGTTTCTCCACCTACTCCAACTCAATAAAATTGGATCCTATGCAATCCTACAGGTCCAGCGCAATTCCTTGAACAGCCACCACAAATTTGAGACGATTCTCAGCAATAGATTGAAAATTTTAATGCTACGATAGGTTTTTATTTGATTAATAAACTATTTCATAAACCATAAGAGTATTTCTCAAGTCCTTGAGTTGACAATGATAGATTTATCCTTTGTTTTTGCTTTTTCAAATAATACTACTGTTTTTTTCACCCGTCTCATTTCTTCCCTTCTTTTTTCCTCAATCTAGCTTCCTTTTATGCAAAGTTTTGATGAGGTATGCCTGATCAAAATTTCTAATGGGCATCGAAAAGTGAATGTGAAGTAAGTTCATCAGTCAAATAAATTTTAATAATTGGTTTTTAGCCATGTATTCATTGAAATTTTATCCACGTTTTAAATATGGTTCTAAGGTTAAATGTGCAAAAAGATAGTTGATTTTAATGAATATTAAATGCCGTATTCTATATAAAGTGTGTTGTAGAACAATAAGAAGATGATATAGTATTGAATGAATTTGGTATCTCAAACCTAGCTAATGGATCCACTTCTACCTTCAACTTCCTCTCTTTTCGCAAGGGTCCCTCTTTTTAACAACCATTTGCCTTTTCTTTAAGCTTCTTCATGCATCTTATATCAATTAGTATCATAAACCCAATCGATCATGTTTCTTGTTATCCACATCATATACAAGACCACATCTTCCAAAACAGTACAACACATACAAGATTCACATATTGGGTCGATTGCTCGAGCTCACCTGCATCTCCACACTTTCAAATCCTTTTGCCCTAGTAATCCACTCCATCCCCAACTACAAATGTCTCCATGAACACATCTGAACTAACTTGGTCCACAAAAACTCAAGTATTTCTGTTCATACCGCATGAAACCCTCATCCCTTTGATCAGAACACCACCACCTAGTCAGAAAAACTTCAAGAATAAATGTTGATCATTACCATATACATCATTATAAGAGTATAAATTATTATATTTCCATATATGATAATGAACATCTAGAAGCTTCCATAAACAGTTGTTCACAGTATTATCAACAGAGTAAGAAGTCAAGGCTCTCTTACAAAATGCATAAATAATCCACTTTATGATAATGTTAGTGAAGCCATTATTCATTATCTCAATCTAGTCAAACTAAAACCACAAATATAAAATTCCCCAAAGATGCCACCTATACTTAATCTTTTAAATCCTTAAGGAAAAAAGACTGATCATAAAAAAGAGAATAAGCTTATTTTTAAT
This sequence comes from Phalaenopsis equestris, assembly GCF_001263595.1. Taxonomy (NCBI): domain Eukaryota; kingdom Viridiplantae; phylum Streptophyta; class Magnoliopsida; order Asparagales; family Orchidaceae; genus Phalaenopsis; species Phalaenopsis equestris. The sequence goes on from NW_018164467.1 coordinate 740,185, forward strand.
GTAAAATTAGAAGAAGATTTCTCATTACAAGTTAGTATTACAACCAAATCTCCGCTTGAATTTAAAACAATCTAAACCTGAAGCCAAAAAAAAGCTAATGCTAGCAACTGAGCACACTCAAATTCTAGAAAACAAATCCAAACTTGAGATTGAAATCAAATTTGACTTTGATTCCAAGCACCTAATACTTTCCTAGTTTACTTGCTCTATCTCATACTCCAAATCTCGATGAATTATACATTAAGATTCCTAACTTGCATAATAATAAACACAATAAATTTTGTTTTTGGATCTATGTTATCAGCATATCCCATAATAAGAACAATATGGTGTGGATTAAATTTTCATTTTACATGAATAGCTTCTTTCTTTAAATCATAGATTTAATGATGCCAAACTACATAACTAAACGGTTTCAGCTGAATCACCCATTTTGATACCAGTTGTTCAGAAGTTGGGAAACAAATGAGAATCAAATTTAGGCAAACAAAAATGAGACTTATTGCGTGCATGTGAGGAGAAATATAATGGTATATTTGATATCACTCATGGCTACTTCCTGAAAATTAATCAGGCAAAAAGTACTATAAATAATTCAAAATTATAAAAAATAAATGAAGGCAAACTCAAGGACATTAGATGAATTCCTCAAAAAAATAATAATTCTATTAAATTATAATTATATGATGAGACAAATGAAATAAAATAAAATAAAAGAATGAAAAACAAAATAAATTAATTAGAAATCTACTTTATGAAATAAGATTTTTCAACTAAATATTAGCATTCATACATATTAATTTTTTTGGACTTTTTACAAGCACAGCCTTTGAAACATTGTTATTTACAAATCTAGCACCCTCTTTCATCCATTTTTCAAACTCTCACTCAAATATCAAAATTCATGATAAAACCCAAACCCATATTTTTTGTTTTCAACAAATTCTCAATAGTTTGATTGTGGCACACGTAAATATATCAGTTCGGTAGTTCAAAAATGCCACCTGAGTGTTAGATTTTGTGAATAACAATGTTTCGGGTGCTATGCATGTAATTATCCCTAATTTTTTTCCAACCCTTTATCATAATCCTCTTCTATTTCGGTGATTGATGAAGCTAGAAGAAGAGAAACAAAAGTATTATTTGCATTTATATGCTTTATAGCCCACTGTACAAAATAAAAAAAATTTGCTCATCTACTAAAGACAAATTGAGGGTACAATGGGACTAAGACCCATCTCTACTGTAAGCGCATCCAATCGGCCACGTGGATCAGAATAGCTATAAAGTGCTTTTTCTTATTGAAACTTATCCATTCTTAATCATTCCACCTCATTTCAATCCACCACAGAAATAGCCTATCGAAAGCAGCACAATTCTCAAAGTTGAACAACATCTATCCCAAAAACCAATTGAATCAACTGTTACACAATAACTCATAAATGCCAATGGATGTTTTCCTTTATACCAATAATTAGCTTCCATTTGATTTATATCCAAAATTTAGTTTTTATAAGAGCAAAAAAACAAAATCTAGTCCAAGGGACCCTCCAGCATATGAAATTGGAAGTTAAGACTAAAGGATGAAATAGGCTTAGTAGAGCCCTTTCAAGATAATCCCCAATATGCAAGAAAAAAGAGTTTTTTTTTAACCTCATTCAGAGTTTTCAGAGAACATATCATTATTTAGACATTTCGTAATGGTAGCCACTTCTCTAGAAAACTCAAGTGGAGGAGAAAAATAGAAATGGATTGGAGAATTGCGTAACAAGGTATGAAAAGAAAAGAAAAAAATCAATTTAAAAAAAAGAAGTACATAATAGAACTATATGAGCCATGAAGACTGAATATTTGTCTGGAATATGATCAAAGCTACCTAAGAACAAAGCTTTCTCAGCGGGTATAGATGGGATTCCTTATAGGTAAACAAAATTAAAAAATATATACAATGCAGAAATGCCAAGGGTGGTTTATCTGTTAATTGGTCAGGAGGACTTAAATAAACCTAACTATATTAATGAGTTTATCCAAAAAATTGGCTCTTCCAGAACCAGCCACAAACTTAGAAACCGAACATCATATTTTGTTACCACTGAAACTGAGCTACTTGATAGGACTTTATGCTTGGCCCATTAAGTTATACATGTATAGCAACAACACTTTTTACTCATATGAAAACCGTGATCTTATGGAAAAATATAACTACTTGCAATGAAATTTTCAAAGAAACCGTATGTAACACAAAATTTGACAATAAAAAATTGGATGTACCATACCAATCACGGTAGCACTTCATGCACATGCAATGGCAGCAGTTGGGCAACACTATCTTGCTATTCAATTCCATGCAGATCCCACATTCCTCTTCTCTTTCAGCATCAAACTCCGAGAACTGCCTTTTATCATCATCATCTCTTCTCCTAAACCTTTCCAGACACAATGCTTTTTGCTTTTTATCCTCCATATCAGTAATTCCTTTATGTAGTTGCATCAAAGATGGGAAAATCACAGCTGCAATAAAAGCACAAGAAAAATACTAATAAGACTGGACTGGAATGGACAAGGAGTATTGGTCAATGTATGCTAATACAACAAAACCCACGGTACCGTAGAACTCCTTGATGCTTGCTTTCCTTTCATGTGTTGACATTGTTGTTGTTCCATCAATGTAAACCTGCAGAACGGGACTTGTCAATCAGATTAATTTTGCAAATAAGGAGGCAGCCAAATCTCCATGAAAGAAAATAGAAAGATTTACATATATACCACTTATTTCTTATGTATTTACATTTGACACCTGAGCTTCAATTTTTATATGCATGCCACCTTACTTATGCATGAAAGGTGTATTTCACATTTTAAAAACTAAAATGGTGGCATTTTTTATGTAATATCAGAGATTTGAATGGTATAAATGTAAAAAATGAAGTTTAATTGTTAATATGTAAATACATAGGAATTGGGTGGTATGTATGTGAATGGCCCAGGAAAATAACCTTATAAATCAAAATCCGCAGCAGACCAAGAGCCCCAGCAAGGCTACAGTCTGTCCACTGAACTAGAAACAGAAATAAGTGAGCAGCTGAACTGTATGACATACGCATTTGAAGGCAGGCACCATCATAATCTCTTGGAAATTCAGATGCCCTACACATCACGAAAAAATATTAGACTTCTATAAAGCATTTGCAAGATGCAAAAAATAATCTCTTCTTATATTTTACTTTGACTTCAATGAAAGGCGTACAAACTTCAGGCAACAGTAGTACAGTCAACACGCCACGAACAAAATGATAACTTAAAATTTTTTTAAAAATACCAAAAGAGAATCTAGAGATGTAATTTGCAACAAACCTTTGAACTTGCAACAAACCTTTGAACGTGCAAAAACCAAGGACAAGTCATCTTATATGACTGTAGAAATTGATGATTGAATGCCATCAAGAATAGAAATAGGCTTAGAAGAGGCATGTGCATGAATCTCATATACAAGAAGCTCACAAGCAGAACATTTATGTAATCAGGCAATAAAAAAAAAATCAGAAAGAAGAAATCTAAAAAAAATCACAACTGACACACAAACTGCAGAAAATTTGATCTACATTAAACAGATTTCCAGTAAATCAAAAAGTTGAAAAAACTTGGGCTAAATAGCATCATATTTGCTGACGTAGGAAACATATAATAACGAGAGTAAGGTAAAAGAAAAGATTCTCTCATTTTATATCGGCCCAAAGCACACCAAGAATACAGTTTACATGTTTTTTTTATTTTATTTTTCTTTAAAAGAAATAAAAATATTATTAAAAACATTAAAATAAATTTTAGAAGTTTTGAGTATTTTAAAAAGCAATCATATCAAACATGTTTTATCTCAAACAAAACATAAATAAAATAAAGTAAAAAAAAAAAAAATAGAAATAGTCCAAATCGGTCCCCAAGAGTGCCATGCTTTACCAGCACAAAAACATATAAAAATAACAAAAAAAAATTTTGAGAAACATAGGATATTAATATGCTATTCAATTGCTTTTAACACCCATTCAATAAAATATGTTCCCTATGAAAGGAAAGAAAATTCTCGGGTGTCTGGGTGCTTTAGCCACCTACCTAATCAGCATAACAGCAAAGGCAAGCGAAGACACCACCAATCCTAGCTCAACATAGCTAAAATTTCATCATCAAATCAAAATTAAAAATCCATTGTCTAACAAATGTAATCCTCCGCCAGTTAAAAATCATGCGAGCACTTTCACAACGATGGGCAAAACTGCAAACGGATGAAAGAAATGAGGCCACATACAGCTTCTGACACACTGACATTACAACATCTAGTTCAAATAAAAGCTGCAAGCAGTATATGGAGATTTTCTTCTAGAATCAGGTATAAAAGGGGCAAACTGCCAATCCTCCCTCAAAAGATCCTAAGTGGAGACAGAATGGTTCTAAAATAGGAAAAATATAATACCCAAATCTCTCCCTAATAAGCACTTCATGAAAAAAAAAAAGTAATAAATTAGGAAATACAACAAATAGGAAATAATAACAAAAAAATAAATAATTTCTAACACTCCCCTCAAGTTGAAGCATAGATGTCAATTATGTTCAACTTGGATTTAAAATCGCCAAACAACAACCAAGAAAGATTCTTTAGGATAATATCTAAGAGTCAAACTGTGGATGGGACCAAAAGAACACAAATTTTCCCTGAATCAAGCTACCCCTTGATAAAATGACGGTTAATCTCCACATGCTTGGTACGATCATGTTGGACAGGATTATGGGCAATGTTAATGGCAACTTTATTGTCACAAAATAATTACATAGGAACGAAAACCGGCATACATAACTTGTGGAGCATGATACACAACCAAAGGGCTTCACATACCCTTAGGAACATAGAACGAAATTCAGCTCCAACACTGCTACGGGTGTTGACCTCATTTTTGAGGTCATTTCTTTTTTCTTAAGGTCTTAGGATCTAGCTCTAGGAGTTCCTATTGACCATCTCAGAAAACTAGAATTGAGACCCATCCTTTTAGAAATTATAACCAATTCTTTTTTTTTTCTTTGATGTCTAACATTTATGGCAGAAGACCATCGTCTTATAAACGCTTATAAACGAGCGGTTATGGGCTGTTATGGGCTATTTTGTGAAGACTCAAGGGAAAAGTTCCCAATAGGACTCCGAGCTTTAGGAAAACCTTCTCACGACCTTTTTAGTCACATACACACACCAAATACACAAAATTCACAAAATTACACGAGGTCGGACTTCAATTGAGCCTGAAGGACAGGTGAAAATGCGAACTTCTCCGGATGACCGCCGACGACAAATTGGACTGCGCTAACACGTCTTGGACATCAATTTTAGTAAGAAAAGACACCCATATTGTCATATTTTTTACACGAGAAAATTGACACGCAAATCGATGAATTCATCAGCAAATCCGATGAATTCGTCAAAATGACCTCCTATGATAAAACAGACCGTGTCAGCACGTCCAGAACACCAGAATTACCTAAAATAGACATCCATTTTCGTTATGTTTTGATGCACGGTTGAAAAGTACGAATTGAATTTTATTTTTAAGAAATATTAAACTATTTTATATCTTTATCACCTATAGTATTATTAAAACCCTAAACCCTATTTCACCGCACGAGTCTCCCGTCGCAGCACTCAAACGCGTATACTGGTTCGATCGCAAGCCCTAACAGGCGCAACCCGTGGCTCACCCCTCTCTTTCCCGAAGCCTGATTCATCGTCTCCTCTGTCATTCGCGCATGAGGTGGCTCACCTTCCTCTTCCCTCACACGCGGTCCATTCGCGCACGTGGCCTCCTCGATCTCTACTCGACCGAGCAGCTTCCCAACGGTGAAACTCCACCTAGCCGACCCTTCCTCTACCCTAGGCTGCATTTCTTCTTGCCTTAAATCCTTCTCATCCTCCCCTTTTACTGATTTGCTTACCAAGGAGGCTGGTAGGTGGCTTCTCCTCTCTCCTTTCTTTGCTATAAAAATCCCACTGGGAAGGTCTAGGGCTGGCCGAAATTTTTGAGAGTGGGGAGGTGCTGCCAAAATCTACTCTAATTCCATTCTTACTTGTTCTTTTCACTTGTTCTTTTCATCCTATGCGTGTTCTTTTCATCCTATGCGACCTGAAGGTTGTTGAAAATTTCTGAAAAAAAAAAGGAGAGTAGCTTTGGGGTGTTGTTGAAGAGATTGCATTTTTTTTCTTTGCTCTTCGAAAGGCTGTTTTACTTCTTCTTTACTGTGGAAAGTCTAGGGGGCCGAAATTCTGAGAAAGTGGAGGTGTTGCCTGATTTTCTCTGATCTTTGTCTTGAAGTTACTCTAGGTTTTCATAAAAAGACCTTGGTCCAGTGAGCATTTTGAGGGGATAAACTGAGGTATGATCATTACATTTAATGTTTAAATATGCTATTTGGGACTATGTAAGGCAAATCATCTATCAGATAGGTGTCGGAGCTATGAGTTTAACAGATGTGGTCTTCTAACTTCTGCTCGTACCAATCATGTTTGAGCATTTCAGGTTTAATTTTGTAACAATCTGCATGCATTCTACGACTGTTGTGTTTGTTCTTACTGACACTGCTGTGAATCACCTGCCTTTTCCTTGGTTTGGAACGACACATTTTATTTTTTGGAGCTGCTCATATCTGATTTTTCAGAGAATCCTGCATGCCTATGGTGTTAACTGGTAGCCTTATCCTTTCGTGGAACTTTCAACTCCCTGAATTCCATTACACTATTTAGCCATAGCTTTGGTGCACATCTCTTGCTATGGCATATATTACTTGACTGCTAAGGCAAAAAAAAAAATATTTTCTCAAAACTTTTCCTAATTTATTCATCCAAGCTTATTAGAATTGCCTCTTTCCCATTATCATATAAGTTGAATAATGTTCCCTTTGCTGCAGTTCAAACCAATGCATAATCTCTAAAATTTCTCGATTCTATCTATTGATAGCCGGTTAAGTTTATTTTTTTTACACTTGTTTTATTTATTTCCAAAAGGAGTATGGAAGGTTGCTACTGTGGAACCATTAATCTGAGAACATTGGGTGGTCTATTCGCAAAATCTGAAATATTTGCGGGGCTTATTTACAAAACCTGAAACATTTGAGTGTTATATTTGCAAAAATCTGAAATATTTGCGGGCTTATTTGCAAAACCTGAAACATTTGGTTGTTATATTTGCAAAAATCTGAAATATTTGACGGGCTTATTTGCAAAACCTGAAACATTTGGGTGTTATATTTGCAAAAATCTGAAATATTTGTGGGCTTATTTGCAAAATCTGAAACATTTACGTGTTATATTTGCAAAAATCTAAAATATTTGCGAGGCTTATTTGCAAAACATGAAACATATGTGTGTTATCTTTGCAAAAATCTGAGAACATTAGTTGGCCTATTTGCAAAAATCTGAAATATTTGTGGGCTTATTTGCAAAATCTGAAACATTTACGTGTTATATTTGCAAAAATCTAAAATATTTGCGAGGCTTATTTGCAAAACATGAAACATATGTGTGTTATCTTTGCAAAAATCTGAGAACATTAGTTGGCCTATTTGCAAAAATCTGAAATATTTGTGGGGCTTATTTGCAAAACCTGAAAAATATGGGTGTTATTCTTGCAAAAATCTGAGAACATTGGTGGGCCTATTTGCAAAAATCTGAAATATTTGTGGGACTTATTTACAAAACCTGAAACATATGGGTGTTATTCTTGCAAAAGTCTGAGAAAATTAGTTGGCCTATTTGCGAAAATTTGAAATGCATGATAGGTGGGATATTGATTTGAGGCTCTATGTTCATTCCCTATTGTTGCTACGTGTTTTCTCACTTGTTGAGGCTCGATTTTGGCTTTTTGGAGCTGGATAAAGGCTAAAACTATTTCTCTATTTTCACCATGTTGGATTTATATCTCATTATAAATTTTTTATGAAGGATGGGATTAAATTATTTTTGACATTGGTATGTTTTTCTAGAAGGCTAGAGAATTACTTCTCTCATTAATTAGTCTCTTCTTTTATGAAATGTAAAAGGGCTTGTACAATTTTATTTGGAGAGAATATTGGGTTGATGTAAATTAAATTTATAAAAAGGTTTGAAAATTCATAAAATTGTCATGCGTTGATCAAAAGTGAGAAAATGATATCTTTCTAAGATTGATTCAAGGACCTTGAGGCTTGATTTAATGAAATTCAAATTGCATTTTTTAAGTTTTATTCATTAAAGTTTGATTTACATGTTGAGGCTTTCATATATCAATTTGAATATTATAAGTGTTGATTTTTGGAGATCATCTTTTTACCTTTTACGAATTTAAACGTTTTTTTTTAGACCGATACATTCATGATTTCTTTTTAAGCTTTATTGATTCAACTTTGTTTTAAAAATGGATTGGTCTCCTTTGCGTTTATTTTATTTTATTTTTAACGGTCAAGTTAAAAATGAGAATTTTCGATTTAATTATATTCAGAAATGATTAATAATCTTAAGGGAAATATGAGGGGGCAAAGGTAAAAAAAAAATAAAGATAAGATTTGTATCTTCGAGGCGATAAAACTTAAAGGAGCAATGTACCTCTCAGGTTTACAGGTTTAATTTATATTACAGCATTTTATTTTTCCAACATGTTATATTGTTCTCAAAGTCTGTTATACTATTTTATCAGCATGCTATACTGTCTTTTCTTTCTACTGTACACTATACTATTCTTTTCTTTTATACTGCATGTTTAGTTATATTCTTTTCTTTTATACTGCATGTTTAGTTATTTTGATACACACTATGCTTTAGTTTAGGATAACCTAGTGGTTAGGTGTATTTTCAAAACTAAAATTGAACTAGGAGGTGCTACTACGAGGAGCTTGGAGCGAATATCGTGGGCAACACGGCGAGAAACCACTTCAAGATGAATTTGCAATAGCAAAACAATTTCATAACACTATACACTTTCCTTAGTTTAAATAACAACTCATAAGATCACCCTTTAGGCTTTTTGCACAACTCTATTGAACAATTATAAGTTCTAACACTTTAGGATTCCGAGTTTACCGTGCTGTACGGTGTAAATTCTCCTATCTTTTTAGGCTATTTGCACAATCCGATATTGTGTAAACATAAGTCCTAAATCATAAATAATTTGCAGGATTAAAATATCAAATTACATCATTTCAAAGACAAAAAGCCAAACAATAGGATAGTTAGGAGTTCACCGGGGTTTTTCCCAAATTTGTGATATCACCTACTTTTCTTCCCTTTGGATTCATTAAATAATTGTTCCTATTTGAGCCCCTCCCATTTGATTTTCCCATGTCCAATCTTGAAACCTAAATTTTGAAATCTTGAAGGCAAAATCACATGATCTTAATTGAGAGTTTTTTTAAGTGATTTCGGTCATTTAAGATGTAATTAACTATAGGGGTTTGCCTCTATAGGGAACCTGGAACCCAGATAAAATAAACTCTATCTAATTTTTTATGTTAGGTAAGGGAACTTGTTGGCCTTTTTATAAAATATTTCGCAGACCAATATGGATGAATTTTTTAGTCTAGGTAATTGAATCTCTATTACAAGTGACATATTTATTCTTCGGGATAAGTGTATTATTTATAATATTGTATTCAATCATCTAAACTATTTAAAATGTGAGACCCGTTTGGTCTCACGTCATCTACTTTAAAATTAAAATGTTACTTTTAAAAATCAAAAGGGTTATATTCAAATTTAAATTATTTTTAAAATCATAAAATCATCACTTTTTCAAATCATAAAATTAAAAAAAAAAGTTAAAAAAAAACGGCCGACAACGGGCAACCATGGATATTTTTTTTTTTTACTTTTACTTTTCCATGTGCTAAAGTTTTCCCATACAAAGGAGTAATAACCCAAGGTAAATCGTCGATCATGGATGGACCCGGCCTAATCAACATCCGTCTAAACTACAATAGAGCAAGAGGCGTAACGAGAGAACAACAAACATGAGCCTAGTGTGTCTTTTAATTAATGGATGATCTGAAGAACAACAGTGAGATGGTGCTTATAGGGATCATGCATGAATTGATTGATAATACCAATGATGTGACAACTGTTTGAGCACGTATGGGCTAGGTAAATAAGTTTCCCCACTAGGCGTTGGTAATGTATCTTTTTCACCAGAACGATATTAGGATCCATTAAAACAGCTATTGATTTGCGAAGAAGTAGCTTTCTCTCAATCAATAAATTTGTCATATATTTGCACTGGGAAAGGCTAATGCACCGATCGGACCGTGCTACTTCCATAACTAGAAAATACAGGAGAAACCCTAAGTCCATCTCAAAACAAGTGGTCAGGATGCTTTTGAGAGATTCCAAGGTTTGCAGATCATTACATGTGAGTACGATGTCATTGACATGGATGACAAGAAAAGCAACATAATCATCGGATGAGTGACGGAAGAACATCGTGTGATCAAATTGGACCTGAGAGAAACCATGACCTACAACAACTTGTATAAACTTGTCGAACCAGGCTCGAGGAGATTGTTTCAATCTATAATAGACTTCCTCAATCGACACACTTGTCCACGGAAAGAGGTTGTTAAAGCCCAGTGGGAGAGATATATACCCCTCTTCTGCGAGATCGCGGTTAAGGAAAACATTCTTGACATGCAGTTGAAGGATCAATCCAGATTTACAGCTAGGGATAACAAAGTCCAAATGATACTTAGTTTTAGCTACTACAACAAGCATCTCTTCATAATCAACTCCATATGTTTGTGAATAGTTTTTGGCAACCAACCGTGCCTTGTTGCATTTAAAGAATCCATCAGAGTTAAATTTGGTGCTTAAAATCCACCTGCGACCCACTACTTTCTTTCCTCAAGGAACATCAACAACAAACCAAATATGGTTACGCTGAAGGACATTCATCTCATCCATGGATGCAGTCTTCCAAGACGAGTCAATCAATGCTGCCTCAATAGAGAATGAGACACAACGATCCGTCGAGGAAGTAGCAAATGCTTGAAGGTTCGAGATAAGCAGTGGAATGTGATGTATTTGGTCATATGATAAAGAGTGCATGCCTATTTGCGTACCATAATGGGGGAATTCAACTCCTCATTCAGAGCACAAGTGATCCCCATAGGTTGAGAACGCATTGTTTCGGGGACGTCGGCTGGAGCAGATTACACGATCTGCAGCGGGGCAGTGGGTTGAAGTGTATGGGCATTGAGACGAGTCTCAACTGAGGATTTGGTATGTCGAGTATAAACACTAAGAGTGGATGGAGGTGATGTTGGTCTGGTTGATGGCAAAACCAGTTGGATACAATTGTTGTAGGAGAGGTACAATATTCAATAGAATTAGAAAATAAACAATGTCCAAAAAATCTAGCTCCCCCTCACTAGAGGTAATGTTAGGGAAGTAGAGAATATTTAAAAAAAAAAGAGATTGACACTCACATAGATTTTATTGGTGGTAGAATCAAAACACTAATAGCCTTTTTGAGTGGTTAAATAGCTGAGGAAAACACCTTTAATTGAGCGGGGATCAAGTTTGTTCTGAGTCTGGGTTGTATTCCGAACAAGGTCGTGTACTCAAATATTTTGGGATCTAATATGGAAAAGAACGGATTGGTAGAAACACACGACATCAAGACAGATAACGAGGTCCGAAAGTTGTGGATTTCTGTGAAAAATCTGTTAATGAGATAAGCGACGATGAGGACGGTGTCATTCCAAAAATATTTAGAGACATTAGTTTGAAATATAATGGAAGTAGTAACTTCGAGAAGGTGTCAGTTTTTTAACTCGGCTACCTCATTTTGTTGAGGTATCGGAGCTATGATTGACGATGCCCTTGCTCACCAAGAATTCTCCAAAAATAGAATTAAAGTATTCACGACCGTTGTCGATCCAATGGACATGAATGGAGGTTTCGAGTTGGGTAAAAATGAAAGATTGAAAATTATTTTAAGGTGACTGCAGCTTCAATTTTGTCCTTTAATATATAAATCCAAGTCATCCAAGTTAGCTCAATAATTAAAGAACCATTATTAGTGAAGCTTGTAGTTTAAGAGGCTCTCCACAAATCACTATTAATCAGCGAAAAGGAGAGAAATGGGTAATGGCAGGTTGGATATGGTACATGATTATTTTAGCTAAATGACAAATTTCACATTTAAAATAGATGATTTTTTATCAATAAACCTCAAAGGGTACAATAGTTTTAAATAGTGAAAAGTAGGATGACCCAAGTGAGAATGTAAAAGCATAGTTGAACAAGTAGTAGAAGGAGAAAAACTAAAAGTATGAGATCATCAATGCTATTTTCTTGGAAGAAGTTGAGCCCGACTACACGCAATAGAATTACAAAAACTATCAACAATTTTAACAGTGTCTAGCTCAGAGCACAAAGAATATTTTAAGAAGAATTGAGAGCACCCGACCATGTAGCTCAGAGCACAAAGAATATTTTAAGAAGAATTGAGAGCACCCGACCATGTGGTCCATGACACATGAATCAATAATCCACATAACAGAAGAAGCAAAAAGAGTGAGTGTCATAGGGATGTTATCTTGATGAACATAAGAGGTCGACGATCTGGAGGAGAGTTGACTAGATCCAAATAGTTTAATTAAGTGTTTTATCTGACTCTTGATGGAGAACGATGATTCGAGAATGGTCCAAGTGGGGGCCAACTAAACTGGTATCTATTCTGAGGTCGTAGCGGGACCTTTAGCAGTTGTAGATTTGGTTAAATATTTATTTATCGGCTTTCAGTGGAGCTTCCAACACTTGTCATGAGTATAGTAGGGTTTAAGACAAAAATCACATGCAAAGTGTGGAGCACCACGATTGGTGTGCGACAGCGTGACAGATTGTGCACTATTTGAGACTAAGGCTAACGCCTCGGCTAAATTAGTGGAGTTGTCGAGCATGACAAGTCTCCAGCTTTCTTTGCGACGGACCTCAATGAATGCTACCTGGGTCAAGTATATGACTGCGGACTTCATTGAAATCGTTGTTCAGGCCCTCCAAAAATTGGAGCACATGATCCTTTTCTAGAATTTTTTTGGAAAAGGGAAAGATTTGCGATAGATCCTACGTGTAATCATAGTAGATGTCACATTCTATCTACAAGACAATCAAGTCGTTGTAGTACAGCGTCACTATCTTCGATCCTTATTATGACTCGCAGATCTTATTAGAAGCTTGATAGAGTTGTCCATAATTTCTACGTCCGATTAGGAATCTCAAACAATAGTTTAGAGGGCATTGGCAAACGAAACAATGACCAATCAAGATCTCCATGGAATTAATCAGTAATGACATAATCATGAAGTTCTCCACTTCCTATGTTGTATATGCTTGGTCAGTCTTTGAAGGTTCACGAAACGTATCTGTGAGGTCATCAAATTTACCCTGACCTTTGACAAACAACAAAACAGCTTGAAACCATTAGAGGAAATTCCAATCGTTGAATTTGTGAGTGGTAATCAAAAAATTCATGGGATTGTCATGTCCTCCAGTCTGCGGAGGGATTGAGGTGGGTGTTGATCCTCTGGTGAACTCAAGGACAACGTCAAATGAAAGCTTGGTGGTGGAAGAATCCGCCATTACTTCGACGAAGCCAAAGGTGAGGTTTGGGTGCTGAGACGTAGACTTAGGTGGTCCTTATGCAATTTACAACAAACCAGGGTCTGCAGGAAAAGATTCTAGCCGGCACGAGAGAGGTATAGTGGTGGGAGGGCCTGCAATGGAGAGATCTGGCTGCAGGACGAAGTTCTTGTGATCCTGGAAGGTGATCTGGCCGAAAGGAGGGAGGCACAGTGGCAGGACAGCTAGCAGGGGAGCAACCAGTGGCAAAAGAGCCTGCAAAAAAGGGTACCAGTAGCGGAAACTTGTAGGGGAGAGACTGCAGAGACGGAATCCAACGGCTAAAAAACTACAGGGGAAGGTTTGTAGGGAGGTTCTGGCAGCTAGGGTAGTGTTTCAGCATCTTAGGTAAGATTTGTGGCTCTCATACCATGTAGGTTTTGGGAATTGAGCTGGATAATATTATTGCTATTGAAAGGAGTATAAATCTATGACACAATGGTTCTAAAATAGAAAAAATATAATAGTCAAATCTCTCCCTAAAAACTACTCCATGATAAAAGAAAAGTCATAAGCTAGTAAATACAACAAATAAAAAATTAAAGAAACGAAAACTAAATAATTTCTAAAAATTTCCTTTCATGTCTCATTCCTGATTTCCTATTTTCTAATTAAGTATTTACCATTATGAGACTCATATTTATCGTATTGGATATGTATTTTGGATAAGACTAGAGAAGGAGCTCGAGAAAAACTTAAACTATGGATGTCTGCATTGGAGTCTAAAGGCCAACGTTTGAGTAGAATTAAAACTGAATACATAGAGTATAATTTTAATAGTAGTAGCCCTAGTGGCAGATTTGTAATTATGGGGATCAAATTATTAAAAAGTGTGAACACTTTAGATATCCTGGATCTATCCTTCAAAGTAATGGTGATATAGATGGGGATGTTATTAGAAGAATTAAAGTTGGTTGGTTGAAGTGGAGGAATGCTTCGAGCCTATTGTGTGATAGAAAAGTACCGCATAGACTGAAAGGAAAATTTTATAAGATGGTGATGAGACTTACAATGCTCTATGGCATAGAATGTTGGCTTTTAAAAGAGAAGCACAAAATTAAGTGTTGTTGAGATGAGAATGCTTAGGTGGATAAGTGGCTTTACACTTAGAGACAAAATGTGAAATGAATATATTCGTGATAGGGTTGGTGTAGCTCTTGTGATGAACAAAATTAAAGAGAGGAGTCTTAGATGATTTGGTCACATTGAACGTCGACCATCTGATGATCCGGTTAGGAGGATAGATGTTTTGTATTCGACTTATGTTAAGAAATGTAGAGGTAGACCTAGAAAAATTTTGGCATATTGTATAAAAAATAATCTTAATTTATTAGAATTAAATGAAAATATGACATTCAATAGGACGCAATGAAGAAAAAAGAACCCACTTAGTAGGATAAAGGCTTGTTGTTATTGTTGTTGTTGTTGAGTTTATCTATTTTGGAGAAGTTTTCTTTGATTCTGCTCTCTAGAGTGTTGTGGCATTCCTTTAGCAAATGGCATGCTTGTAACTTGCTCACGAACAAGTAGCAGAACCTCCTCGCCACCTGTCTCTCAATGTTCACCATCCAACCCGCAGTTTTTCAACCAAACGACCGCCAAAATCTTCCGTTCTGCTATCCAACAGCAGACCTCACCAACCATACCTTCCCAAACACCGTCTATCCACTGTTTCAGCCGAGCACCAATCCTTCGTCGCTGCTACTGCTGTTCAACAGAAGAAAGGGGACGTTCAGCAGCAGGAAACCGCAATTTCCAGTGTTCAAGACTGCTGCCCTGCCGTCAGTCAAGCTGGAATTCAATCGACATCCTTCCTCTGACTCCCGTTACCCATCTTACAACACCCCTAACCCTCCTAAGCTTTCTAAACACCTACTAGGAGTCCAAGAATGGTATCAATCAGTTAAATTAGAAAGCCAAATCTTGAATTGTTCAACATCAGCATGGTCGTTGAATTTATCCTCCATTCGTGCCTTCATTTTCTTTCGACTTGGTTTCTTCTTTAATGACCAAAATGCCATAATGACAAGCATGCATAATGGAGATCTCACCGATGATGGATGATAATTACCTACTACTATCATTCTTTTCCCCATGAAATTTGGAATGAGTTAATATTTCAACATAAGTTAATTATTGACTTATGGTTACTTGTACTCAAAAAAATACATCAATCGCAAAATAAGATATTTACAACAATTAGCTTAATGGTTGAATAAATAGATGTTTATCAATTAATATAGTTAGAAATGTAAAATATTCCTTCTTTTCATGTGTTCTAATGCGTTGTATCTGTTTTGTAACCACTAGTTAAAAAGATGTGAACATTACTTCTATAAGTGAAGCTCAGTTGTTACAGGGAAACAATTCAAGGGTATCACAACTAAAAAGATAATAATAATATTGAGACAAAAAAAAATTTGATTATGTTATATTATAACTGAAAAAGAAATATTTATTGATATATAAATCCATATGTTAAACTATAAAAGGCAACAAGAACAACATTGAGCATACAAAAACAAGCATTTCAGACTGAACATGTATACAAATAGAAAAATAAAATAAAGGGATAAATAATTATTTTAGCAAGAGAAAGAGCATGGCCCAAATTTGAAAAGGGTAAAATTGGATTTAAGATAAACTAAGTTGGTTTCCGTAGGAAGAACTAGGATTTTAATACTAGAAACTGAAGCTCAATTTAGGGTTGATCGAGGTAGTCGATTCTATAACTTTTTTAGAAGAAATTGGGTAACCATATTTAGCAATCGATGTTTCAATGAAGGATTTGAAGCTCATATAATGACATAAACCATGTTGACTCTAAAAGATGTTAATGGATTTTAAGTGAGTAGAATAGAAGAATCATCAGTCCATGTTAGAATTTTATTTGAAGAAGAAAAGACGAAGTTTGTTAAAGATTCTAAGAATT
Organism: Phalaenopsis equestris; assembly: GCF_001263595.1. Taxonomy (NCBI): domain Eukaryota; kingdom Viridiplantae; phylum Streptophyta; class Magnoliopsida; order Asparagales; family Orchidaceae; genus Phalaenopsis; species Phalaenopsis equestris. The sequence goes on from NW_018164467.1 coordinate 756,795, forward strand.
CAAAAGCAGGCTTCTAGAAGAGGTTAGAATGGAATCATGTAAACTTTGTGCCTACTTGCCTCAATTCCTAATAGGATTATGTCCTACCTCGAAGTATAAAAGAGAGAAGTATCTACTAAGAGAAAATGTCCTGATGTAACTATTAGATTTAAGAGAAATTAGGTTGGTTCTTATAAAAAGAAGAATGGTTTTAATGATAAAAACTGGAGTTTAATTTAGGCCCAATCAAGTTGATTTTTGGGATTTTTTAAGAAATTGGGTAGCCAAAAGACATTTTAATGGAAGAATGGAGAGCGTAGAAAGTATAAACCATGTTGATTCTAGGTTTTATTAGATTTAGAGTAGGATTGAGAAGTCATCAATCCGCTTCATGATTTTATTTGAAAGAGAAGAGACAATTTGTTGAGAATTTTAAGAAATCAAATTATAGCTTTTAGTAGAGGTTACAATGCCGTCATGCCAAGTCTATTTCTCCTTGCTTCAATGCCTAGCAGAACTATGCCATGCCTCAAAGTACAACAGTGGGAAACATCTATAGTAAGAACCCATCTTGATTAGGAGGAAGTCTAGATTTTAGAGAGGAAGTTAGCGTTTTGGGAAGAGAGTGCACAAAAATTAAGTGAGTAAGGGGTTAAAATTAAACTCTTCCATAATCCTCCATATGTAAAGCAATAGAATAGGTTTTATATGTAATTGAAAAACAAGATAAAATTTTATATAATATGAATCAATGTTTAGAAGAAAAGATCCTGCAAGGTAACATAATCTTATTCAAAGATTATCCTAGTAATTTTCTTGCTAAGAAAATAGTATTTCATTAGTCATAAAACAACCAAGAAACTAATATGACCAACCTGCCCCTTTGACAAACCTTTCAATTAAAGAATCCCTCCATTTATTTTATTATGTAGCTTTTTGCACAAATTTACTGCCGAACTACCCTATCTAAATAAATATCTAGCTTCCAATATAGTTAACTCTAAAGGATGGAAGTTTATTATAAAGTAAATGAAAATCCACATTAAGCAAAAGGAGAACTTGATGATTGTGAAAATGTAGCAAACCATAGATGAAAAGGTCTGGACATATACAAATGATAAAAGATACACCAAGTAGGCATGCTGAAAGAATTAATACGAAAGTATAATAGAAGACAAGTATTCTAATAGTAGTTATGATAAATGAATTGAACAAATTACCACCTTCACAGAGCTTGGAAGGAGAGAATTAAAGAAGATGATTCATATAGTCTAGATAGTAATGATAAGACTAAGATGGCCATGATGAATGTTTAGGAATTTGGTCATTAATAATAAACTCCCTAGGATAGTTAACATATTAATTTTTTAATCAAATTGGGTACATATTTTAACTACATACAAAATCCATTAATGCATTTTTCATATTAAAACCTAATTTATGGCAGTCTTTTTAAGTGACTTTATGGTATCATGCTTAATTATGTAACTCCTTAATTTTAGGGTAACTTAGATTGTTAAAGAAGATGTTCATAACAATGAATACAGAATTTTAAGAAATTGATTTGCATAAATAAATAGCACGCTTTGCAGATTCTAAGCTATCCACATTTAAATCTGACAACTTGAGCATTTCTTCAATTGTTTGAGTTAGGTAATCCGGACTTGGTTCACTACTTAGTAGCTTAAATCATGTGTATTAGATGCTATGTATATTTTGCAAACTAATTTCAATGACTACATGGTTGCTATGAAATAATTAGCAAAAAAAAAAAAGCAACCTTTTGGCCATTCATAACTCATGTTATGGGGCAACCTTTTGGCCATTCATAACCATTCATAACTCATGTTATGGGAACCTTTTAAAATTCTTAGCCTTTTTTCATCAATTTTTAAGGGCATAATGTTGAGGATGTTGAACTATGATTACTATTGATAAGTTGCTAGTGAATCTCTACCATAGAATTGATTGAAGGGTTATATGTTCCATAAGATGCCTAAATGAGGTTGAAATAATTAATTAGTGCAGATGGCCTACTTTATGCTGCCTCAAGAGCAAGGATTGCTGTGTTTGGCTCAATACAAGGTGGCATAGCTACAATTAACTCCCTCCCTCCCTTCCTCACTACCACGCTCCCTCCATTGATTGTTTTTTTTTTTAAACAAATTATGTGGGTCTAGTTAGCAAATGTTGTCGATTGAAGCTTTTTGAAACAATTTTGTGTTGATATCACGACCTTGGTTGTGTGACTGTCGAATTTGATAGATACATAATGGTGCTTCTTTCCGTAAATCTTTTTTTATAAATTGCTCTTGTGGGCCTCTATATAGTCTAGTATTAACTTTACCATGTATACTTAAGATTGAGGGTTTAGCTTATATTCAGTTGTGAAATCAATATCTTTGATTATATTATCCGATCTACTTCTCATTTCTATATCGAAAATTTCTGTCATATTATGAAAATGAATAATGCTATGAAATCTTTATGTTCAAAAGTCACATCCTGCCAGAATGTTGCAGTATTTTCTGGACAATTGGTTGGGCTTGACAGCAACCCTAGCTCACTTCGTAAACTAAGAATCATAAACTTTAGACATCAACAGATTAATAAAAAAAAAAGTTGCAACGGGCAACTAAAACAAAGACAAAAAACTGGAGTTTGAGAGGAAATCTCAGACGAATTAATAAAACCTATTCAACCGTAAAAATCACAGGCCAAAAACATAACGTGAATGAGAACAGATACCCCGTCTCCCAAATTTCTTCTAAGAATTCAAGCAACAATAATAAATCCTAAAAGTTTCATGATCATAAACCACCATGAGACTATTAAAAGAAGTAGCATGATAAGATAAAAAAAAAGAAAGAAAGAAAGAAATTTAACTTTCAATCGGTTAATTAGGGACGCGTTCTGCGAAATCTAACCAGAAAACAAAAGGCAGCCATGTCCAAGTAGCAGATGGAGAAGAAAAGAGAAGAATTAGAGAGGAATGTATCAATAGCCTTTAACTTACAGTGTGTTTGCGTGCTGTATATCAGCTTCAAGGACTTTGAGCGAATCCTTGAACGATTTCCTTGTGTAAACCATTAATATCTCCACCAAATATCATCCAGCAAAGCTAGAATAATCTAGCCCTATTCCTCCTTAAAAACCCTAACCCCAAGCTTCCGAGAGCCCTGGCTTTACTCGTTCCCTCCCAAACTCCGCTTTACGATCAACCTCACGATTCTTTCCTTTCAAAGAGCAGGGCGGAAAACCAGACACGGGTGACCGAAATAAGCGGTTATCAGTGACACGTGTCGGTTCATCAAAATTTAACAGATGGATATACAACGACAGATTTACAACATACCGGTCAATTCTTATTTATTTACATCTCCAACATGAAAAGAGGTATAATCTTATTCTTGAAATGACATGAAATATTTAGATGATATAAATATAAATAATAAATTTTAAGTGTTAGATGTATAAATAAATAAAAATTAGGTGGCATGTATGTCATTGTCCCGTTCAATATCGTAAATAATGATAAAAAATTATTGTATCATGAGTCAAATAGAGTCTTGCATCAGAACTCTAATCAGGATCTACAAAGTGTACAAATCATATATTAAATTAATATTTTTTTTACTAAGATATGTCTGCGTGTACACATGACAGACCCAAATTAGAGTCTTGATGCAAAACTATTTCAGGACTCCGGATGCAATAAATTTTTGAATTGCATTAGAAATTATTCCATGAATATCTCCATCGCGTCGTCAAACACATGACATGATGTGATTCACATCGTCGTCCATAAATCCGATTAACCAAATATAATATTTTCTCAAGTTGATTGCACCGCGTACTCAATCAAAGTTTAATATGATTTAGAAGTGCAAGTTTATCGATCAATAATCCATAAGAAGGTTAAATAAAGAAGTTAGTTTGGTGGTGGCAAAAATGGAATAATATTTTACAACCGTCGGTGTCCACATTATCCTTTTTAGGTGAAAGGAAAAAATATAAAAAAAATAGTGGTCCACTAATCCACCTCCAAGATATTTTAGGCAGGGAAATTTCTAGGAGATTCTGATTAAATGAGGTTTAAAATTAGTAAATTTATCTTAAAATAAAAATTATATATATATATATATATATGCCTTTATATTCCTAGCTCGAATGTCATAAACATAATCATTATACTATCAATTTGAGACAATTTATTGTTATAAAGGAATAATGATTGTAATTTTTTATGTAAGTGATTATAAAGTTGTTGTGTGAAAATTAATTTTTTAGAAATTTTTTTGTGTGAATTATAATATCTTTTTTTTCTAAAAATTACTTACAACTATTGCACATTAATCAAAATGGTTGTAAAAAAGCATTTTCTTATCATAGAAATTTTACAAAGCGAAAAAAATAATAATTTTGAATAGAGCTGTGGTGACGATCTGAAACGCAATGCAATTAGAAAGTTGTCCAAAATAGATCTTGATTATATACATGCACACAAGCTTATGATGCACATTTTATATTGTTTGATGTTCTATTTCTTATTTCTATCTTTGAGTTTTCTTTTTTTTTTTTGGCTTTGTCTCTTTGCGGCACCCTCGCAATCTCTAAGTTGTTGTCTCATCAATTTAGACCCATTTTGTAATTTTAAATGAGCACTTAGACAATGCTTAAAATCCATAATTAAGTTCATTAGAAGCTTTCCACTTTTCTTTTCCCATCTTTATTCTAAATGAAGAAGAGAATGGTAATCACTACCAAAACCTATCTAATGGCAACAAGTGTACTATGCTATAGCTGAAAAAACAAAGAACATCTCTAAATTAATCATTACATCTTCTATAACTATGGACACATCTTCTATAACTATGAAATTTATTATCATTTGGGGTTTAAATATACTTGTAGTTTGCATTAGTATATCATTATAACTAAGCACACATCCCAAACCTTAAATCATTGTCGGATTATTCCACTATGTTGCCAATGGTGATGTGCTCGTCCTAGCTTAAATTAATTTAACATGACTTCGGAAGGTTGGGCCCAAAGTGACCCAAAAGGGCCAATCATTGGTCAATGGCTCAAAATGGTTCAGTTAGATTTGAATTTTGCTCCATAAGACTAAGGGGAGTTGAATATGTTAAGATTTTTAACCCTAAATCATCCAATAATTTATTCTGATTAACCCGAACTCGAATTTTTTTAGTCGGATTCAGGTCAATTTTTGACTCCCATAGTTTTCATCTTTTGAGTTGACATTTTGCTTATAATTTTGTATTTGATCCTAAAATAAAATATTGCAGCACTTGCATGATTCACATTATCATTTACATCAACCAATATGCAAATCGTACTTTACATCATTATAAATTTTTTCATATGATATTTTTAATGTTGGTGTTTTGGTATTTGTGAATTTATTTAAAACTTTGTATTACATATTATATTAATGGCAAAATGAAGCGGTCGATATTTTATGTAATGATTTTTTTATGACGTTCTTTTGTTATATATTATGATCTATTGCAAGCAAGGAACACGAAGTATTAGATTAAAAGTTCTAATTTGAGAATATTTAAAATATTTCTTCTCCAATTTAATTCATTTTGTGCATTTATTTTGTTTCTTTTTAGTATTATTTTGAGATTCAATACTTTTCTTATACACTAACATTAATATTTATAGTTACTTAGAGATTCATGTAGGCTTGAATAGATGTTGTTCTCAAACCTAAAATACAACAAATATCCTTTAATACATTGATCACTTAAATTTTTTTTTTTTAATTATAAAAATATACACTTATCTAGTTCATAACCTAGAAGATAATATCATTATTTTGAAAGCCAATTATTAGATTTTGTAGCATAACATTAGAAATGCACCTTGAGCTATAGACACCAAATTAGCTGATAAGTGCCTGCCAAAATAAAGACAATTTATAGGCTTAAATTTTTTTTGTGTATATATTATACTCTTATTGTAATTATCATATGCATAAAGACTCCAATATATATGCCAAGACATCCACCCTATCTAGTGACATCATTAGTCATATTATTTTCTTATTGATTAGTTCATTTTTCAAATGATTAATACCTGAACGAGATGATTTAAAACTTATGAAAGCAAGGTTACACAAATTCACCTTCATGAATATATACGACCATTGCTAGAACTTAATGATCACCATGGTTGAATTGCAAGAATTTTCTTAAGCATCTTTTAAATTGATAGTGGAATAATTTCACATATCCCACCACTTGTGTTAAACTTTTGAAGGCAAATTCTTATAGTTTTTGCGGACCTAAACTTTGAATTTGCTTCTAGCCAAAGCATAGACCCCTTCAAGGAATTTTGAGATCAATATAGGCATTTTCTCTCTAATTGTTTAACAAATTTAGGTCATATTCACTAGGTCAATTGTTACAATTTATTTTCTGCGACTATTGTATAGTTATTTCTCCTTCATGTGAAATGTCTCCTTGAGCTATAAAATTCATTCACTTAGCACTATCACTTGAGATTCTATGTGGCCCTTTCTTTAATCTCCTTTATACAATATTTCCTTAGACAATTAGCCTTGCATCTCATCACCCTTTCTATGTCTAGTCTAGTTAGCTCATTGTCACTTGAACTCTTTAAGGGATGACATCAAATCCCTTATTAGCATTCTTTGAGCATTCTTGTTCATTGTGGTACCACTTGTTTGACTAACCACTTTGACTTGAAACTCCTTTATTATGATTACCATGATGAAAAAATCTTAGTGTTAAATAAAAAGTGCAAGTCAAAAAATTTTAATCAAATGTATTATTGGCATTATGCCAAGGATGCAATTAATCATTATGACTTGTACCTATGAAAAATCTAGATTCCAAGAACTAAATAAAATCCAATTTGAAACCCCACATAGGTGTATGAATACATGCATGTGTATATGTATATAAGTATTTCTATATAATTATTTTATTATGATTGCATTTATACATCCATGTATAATTTTATATGTACTTGTTGAAATATATGGGGAAGTTTGTTCAACTTCAAAGTTATGTAAAACAATCCAAATCAAACTATTATTTTCCTTTAATTCACTCCCATCAAAATAAATGATTCACATGTGCCTTAAACTAAGATTAAATCAACTAACCTTATAGACATCATGATTTGACTAAAAATCAAATTGAATCACATTTGGGCGATGTTTGGTATCATACTATTTATAGGACTTAACCATAGATTTAACTTAATTCAGGCCAAACAACAACAAAAATAATAAATCCAACGCTCCATTAAATTTAATTTTCCCGTGTTCCGTCTTTTTCTTCTCTTGTATCATCATTATTATGATCGTTTTTATGGTGTAAATCTGAATTTAGTACATCCAATTGCTATGTGGACTTATTCTGCCGTCACTCAACTCTTCTGTCACGTTGTGGATTTGATAAATCCAAATTTATCTAATTTGATAAATTCTACTTAACATGAAACTAAGTTGAAGCAAAAAAACCGTCTTGAGCTGATTATTTCAACTCAAAATCAAATCGCTCGTGACCCCGTCTTATACGGATCATTAACTGATTATCGTCGAGAAAAAAAATTTACGAAATTTGACGGAAAAATTTTAAGTTATTTACGTCTAGAGCTGTATTTGTCATTTGTTAGTAGACATCGTATGTAAAAGACACCAGGAAAATAATATAACAATTAAATAAACTAACTAAAACTAAAGCCAGTCTGGACTTGGTTCAATAACTTGTGAGCCGGCTCATTTAAAAATACATAATAAAAAATATAATTAAAATATATTAAAATTCAAAATTTTGTATATAAACTACTAAAAATATTTTAAAATTTCACATTTTTTTATCAAGTGATTTTAATTGATTAGTTTATTTATTATTTTATTATAATATTAATTTGAATTACTATTTGAATCAGTGAGCGGAAAACTTACCAAATCCAGCTAATTAATTAGGCTCAGGAGAAGTCAAAGATGCTCCAATTCCTACTATTTGCACCTGTAGCCGCTGTTTCTACTTTCCGGTATCTTTTGCATAATTTGCAACGGCCTCCTTAACTTTCCTGAATTAACAGTCAGAATAAGTTATTGCTATTATTTTTTGGGTGAGTTTTGCAATATTTTTTTTGTCCGGGGACGTTTCTGAAATTTCAATTTGTTTTGAAAATAAATTAAGAAGCTTCCATTTAAATACGAAGAATATGATTGAGCTCACAAGCCCAGATTCCATTTGGTCAACAAGGAAATATGTTATGGAAAATGATATAATTTAAGGGCGGCTATTAGAAATGGTTAGAATTCAGTCCAACCTCAAATATAATATATAAACTGAAGTTGATGAATTTAAAATGAATTTAGGATTTCAGGGTGAGTCTAGATTTACATTTTTCTTTTGTCAGGACATGGTGATTGCGTCAGTATATTTCATGATCCGGATGTTTTAGTTTTGATTGATGTTAAGGCAGAGGTAGACCTAAAAAGACTTGGGCATATTGCATAATAAAATGATCTTAATCTATTAGAATTAAATGAAAATATGACACGCGATAGAACCCAATGGAGAAAAAGGATGCATGTAGTCACACCCCACTTAGTAAGGATAAAGACTTGTTGTTATTGTTGTTGTCGTACATGGGGATAGGCAAACTAGAGTTATATGCTTATCTAAGACTGAAGAAAATATTACGTGTGGTGTTTACACGTCATGACACAACCGTCACCCAAAATTTACATGCGGGGTGACGTAGCCTAAATTAACTCAACCATTTTTTTTTTAGAGGCATCAAAATCTTATTAATTGATTTTAACACAAAAATTATGCCAACTCCATTTAAACGTGGAAAGAAATTGAAAGGAAAGAAAAAAAAAATCAAAAGGGGGATTTGGTTTGCTTAAGAAAAGAAGGTAGTACAAAAGAAATGTAACATACTTAAAATGTATTCTCCTTGGAATACTTTAGATTTATTTGATTTGGTGTTAAGAAAATACAGGAATTTGCTTGTTTATGTTCAGTTTGAAGAAAAATAAATAATGTGAATCACGATTGAATGCGGCTAGTAGCTAGCGGTTGGCGGCTAGTGGAGTTGGAGGCCAATGTTAGGAGGTGGGAGGTGGGCAAATTCCGGTGAGGTGATGGAGTGGGTGGCCAACACCAGAAGATGGTAGAGACGGCGGTCAGTGGGCGATGATGATAACTGGTGTTAGTCGACGAGCGAACACCGATAAGGGCTGCAATTTGCAATATATTTGAAAATCGCCCAAATCTCGTGAGTACCAAATACATCAAATTTAAACTGCTAGGTGAATTCTAAATTTATCAAAATTTTATATTGCATTCCGTTTTCATCTAATCAAAAGCCAAAATTTTGGAAATTCTTGCATTTCATTTGCTTTCACACCATGAAACCCAATCAAACAGCTCCTATGTATCTCAAATACATAAAATTCAACATTAAAAAAACCTTCTAATAGAAGAGGAGTCCTTTTGACTCTCATTAAAATCTCATTCTTAGATTGAAATATTGGGCCAAGCACAACAAAAGAACCAACATAATAAGCAATACATGAATTATAAAAAACATGAAGAGGTGTGTAGCCTAAATATAAACTGAGACTTAGATTGTAGAGAGGAGCTAATCATTTCAATAGTTGCACTAGATAGCTGGTACTTGACAATCATACTCAACAGTTGGTATTCAACATCTCGTACTCAATAGTCATATTTAGTAGTTGTCACTTGACACCTTTTTGGCAATTGTACTTAATAACTTGTACTCGACAACTGACACTCAATACACTTGTTTGATGGTTGGTACTCGCTAATTAGAATATAACACATATACTTGATAGGTTGTAATGATCACATAGTAGTCCACCATTGAGGTATATTTTTACTTTTCCAACTCTTATGCATCTTTGAAAAACACAAATAAGAAAAATATGCTTAAGAATGAGGCGTATACCTTTTCTTGTCTCTATGGGATGATTCCATATATTTATTTGTCCAACTAGCTATATATCAGCCTACATGAGACTAGTTAGAGAAATTTTTGTAGACAACTTACTCTTTGCATGTGAAGAGTTTTTCACTGCAGATGATTAGTTAAATATGCAAATGTAGCAAATTAATAAAATAATTTTATACTCCTTCATTATTTTCCACTCTAGGCTATTGAGCAAAATACTACACGTGCAAAATTGATTTTCAGTGCATACTCCATCATAATGGCAAAGAATTCATCAATCTATCTATGCCAGGAAGCAAACAAACTTGTCGAACAAAGGAATACAACTGTCAAATACAAAATATAATTGGACGACTAATTAATATTACTATCAAGTGGAAGAAGCCATGGGTGAATTGCATAATACCCATTGCCTTGATGAATACTAGGCATGACCAAACAGACAAATAGCAGATATGATGGGTGATCGAAAAACCAGACACCACTGGCAAATGGGCGAATAAAATATGTCATAGGCTAATTGGCCTATACTAGTGCTAAATACATATTATTGGGATAAATTATTCTATATGATAGGATTGTCAAGATCTCATGGATGAATTAATTCATGGTAAAAATTGTTCTGTGTTGGATCGGCCTATTTGAATGGTTAAACGTAATTAATGACTTTTTAATGTGTTGTTCGCCTGACACATACTCATGTTTAATCTCCTTAATGCTTGCATACTTCAAAATTTCATAGCCACGTTTAATAGGCTACCCCTTGGTGAGATTTTGGCCTCATATGTGCTATTCATTGTTGATTTTATCACAAAGAAGGGGAGGCAGACTCTAGGCTAGGACTGGTTCGAAGATATAGAGGAGATATAGGAAAAATAATTTGGTAGGGTGATAGCCTTCTATAGAAAAGAAAGGGTCAGAGGCGTCTGCAAGAGAAGGAAAAAAAATATAAAACATTGGTTCCCTAAAGAAAGACTAAAGTACTCAAAGAAAGGACTTGAATCACAAATTTATTGAGGGATTTGATGTAATGAGTATGAAAATAAAAACTATATAATATATAATTGATGAGTATTATTTTTAAAAATTTTAATTAACTGCAATACTACAAAAATTTATAACAAATTAAAATCATTAATTAAAAAAAATTTAAATTATAATTAAATGGTGTTTTAATATAAATAATAAGATTTGAATCTAGCCCAAACCCTTAACATCCTACAGTTGTGTGACTGGGGTTGTCTAAACGACCTTTTGTTTGTGAATAACTCATGTTCGGCTTGCTAAGCAAATGAGTCGAACACGAACAGTAATATTTTTTAACGAGACGAACATGAGTTGAGCTTGGGCTCCACCATGTTCTGTTCGTTTACACCCCTATTCATAGTTTGACGGTCTTTTCTACTTAACCAATACATCTTTTGCTCCCTATACTCATCGAAGAACTCTATCGATCTCTAGCAACTTCAGAATCACTTCCATATTCTCCGTCAGTATCGATGGTAGTGTCGACGACGGTGTATGATCTCCAATCGCATGTCTCAGTTGTGATACATGGAAGACAGGGCGTAGTGCGGACGATAGTAATAAATTCAAACTGTAGGGCACTACCCCAATGCGTGTCATCACCTCATAAGGCCATAAGTATCGAGGTGAAAGTTTCTAGCTTCTCTTCCTGACCAATGTCTTCTATCGGTATGGCCTCAGTTTCAAGTAGACCATATCTTCTGGTTTAAATTTTACCTCTCTCCTGTGTCCGCTAGCCTCCCTCTTCATCATTTGTCGAGCTCTCAGCAAATGCCCCTTGAGCTCTGCTAGTTTCCCGTGCCTCCTCAAACTACTGATCCACGTTGAATACCGGCGTGATACTATTCCCATAATGTATTAAGTGAGGTGGATCCAACCGATATAATATTTTGAAAGAGGTTGAATATGTTGCGATGTGGCAAAAAGTATTATACCAATATTGGACCCATGCAATCCAATTAGCTCATAGCTTTGATGTATAGGATACAAAACAATGCAGGTATGCCTCCACACTCCTGTTGACCACCTCCGTCCGCCCATTGGTCTGGGGATGATATGCAATGTTTCTTTTAAGGATTTTCCTTTGCAACCTGAATAGCTCCTTCCAGAAGTGGTTGAGGAACACCTTGTCCTTATCTGATACAATCGATTTTGACACTCAATGGAAATGGACCATTTCCAGGATAAACACAGTGTTGGGGTGTCGTAAGGGAATAAAGTGTGCATACTTAAGCAAGTCATAACCACCATAATCATTGCGAACCCTTTTGATCGTGGCAACCCCATGATAAAATCCATCGTCACTTCTACCCAAACTTTTCCCTGTCATACTAATGATTTTAGTAACCCTCTAGTGTCATGGTCAAGTACTTGTCTCGCTCGCACACATCACATTTTGCCACCATGTTCTCCATGTCTCTACACATCCCTACCCAATAAAGCTTTGTCGTCAGATGATTTTAGGTCTTATGCACCCCTGAGTGTCTCCTGATCGCACTGTCATGAAACTCTCGCAATAATCTAGAAATATACTCTGACGAATTGGGAAGCATGAATCGCCCCTGGTGGAGAAGTTGTTGTCCCCTCAATGCATATCCTAAATGAATGTTTGGATTTTGTAGTAACTCGGCTCTTATCTTCCTCAACTTCTCATCCCTTTCACTCTCCTATCTCAAAACTTCTCAATCTAGGATCAAGAGTACTGATAGGGTCGTTAATTGGGGTTCCTCTATCTTTCTCGATAGTGCGTCTTCTAGCTTGTTCTCCAATCTACACTAGTACTGAATCTTGAAATCATAGCCCAATAGCTTAGACAGTAATCTCTGATGCTCCTCAGTCACCATCCAGTGCTCTAGAAGATAATTTAAACTCCTTTGACATGTCATGACCAAAGAATGTTGTCCTAACAAGTAAGGCCGCCACTTCTGAATGGCCATGACAATTGCCATCAATTCTCATTCATATATTGACTTTAGCCTCGCTCTGGTCATAAGAATCTAGCTGAAGTAGGCAATTGGTCGTTGATACTGCATGAGCACTACACTCAATTCGTACCCGGCAAGTCTATGTCCATCATAAACAATTTACTGAAATATGGAAGTGCTAATACAAATATGCTATCCATGGTCCTTTTCAGCAGTTCAAATGTCTGTTTTCTTGCTTCCCCATGTGAATTTGTCTTTTTCCAACTGCTCCGTCAGTAGCCATGTTGTCGTGTCATATATTTCTCACGAACTTCAAGTAGTAGCCAATGAGAGCCAAAAATCCCCTCAACTCCATCAAACTCCTTAGTATTGGACTGATCCACTGCTACCCCCATTCTGAACACCACATGTCCTAGGTACTCCACCTGTAAATGTGCAAATAACATTTTTTCAAGTTGGCATACAATTGGTTCTCCCTTAACGTCTCCAGGACTGACCTTAGGTGCCTCGCATGCTCTGTCTCTGTACGATTGTAGACCAGAATGTTATTAAAGAAAACTAGGATAAATTTCCGTAAATAAGGTTGCAAACCCTATTAATGAGGGATTGAAATATTGACAGGCGTTGGTAAGGCCAAACAGCATCATTAATAACTTATAATGTCCTTCATGCGCCTTGAAAGTTGTCTTCTGTGCATTCGCTGGATTCATCTTGATTTGGTAGTATCCTGACCTAAAATCAATTTTTGAGGAAATAACTACCCCATAACTCTCATCCAATAGCTCATCAATCACAGAAATAAGAAACATGACCAACATCGTCTCTTTGTTAAAGCTATGTAGTTCACACAAAATCTCCAACTGCATCTTTTTTCTTCACCAATAGGACTGGACTAAAAAAATGGTTCACAATAAGCCTAATAATCCCAGCCTCAAGAATGTCACAGATCAGCTTCTCGATCTCATCCTTCTGAATCTAGAGGTACTTGTATGGTCTGTCACTGGGAGAAACACCCTCCTTCAATGTAATAGTGTGCTTGTGCCCCGTTTGAGGAGGTAGCCCATTTAGTAGTTGGAAGAGATTTGTAAACTACTGTAGGAGCTGTTGGACCCCTTCCAGAAACTCTACAAATTCTAAAACTCTAACCTCCTCAATTCTCTACAACTCCATCAAGAAGTCAGTCTTGTTCCCAGAATTGACTTGGTCATGGTTTTGAACAATACCAAGGTTTTGCATAAACTAGCATCACCTTCCTACCTTCCACTTGGAACTTCATCGTCAAGGACTTCCAATCCACCTTCATCTCCCTCAATGTTCGCAGCCACTTCATTCCTAAAATCACATATGTGTCGCCTAAATCTAAAGTAAGTAAGTCTTCCATCACCTGTAGGTCAGTCATGTAGTGTCAGAACCAACTCCTTGGAGATTCCCCAACTTTTCTCCGCCTTCGCTGACCCCATCACGACATCGAAGCTCCTTGTAGTCACTAGCTCCAAACATAGCTTCTTCTAACACGACAATTTGTTGTTCCCCACTATCTACTAAATCGACAATCTGTTGTTCCCCGATCCACCCCCACCTTCATGGTGTGATTTGGAGTAAATCCCAACACCGAATTGAGGGACACCTTCGACACATCAAAATACAGATGTTCCTCCTCCATCGATTCCTCTTCTGAATCATTATTTTATGTATCCTCCTCCTGGACTAAAAGAACCAGAAGGGTGTGCTCCTTGTAACGGAGTCCTAGGGTGTATTTCTCATCACAATGGTATCATAATTCTTTTTCTCTTTTATCTCGAACTTATGCATTGTGAGGTACTTGAAACTACCCCAGAGATGGGGTCCTGTATTTTTCTCTTTCAGTGTCTCTTTCTGAAATGAAATCGTTTGGGACCTCGGTGTCGCAGTTGTCAAAATGCCCTTGTAGAATCCTCCGGTGTTGCCTTCTTTACTGTTTTTCTTCACTTGTTTCTTAACCTCCATCATTTGGGGGAGTTCCATCATTTCTCTTGATCCTTGCGGTCTCAAAGGGCAGATGGCTGCTTATATGTCGAGTTTTAGTCCTTTCAAGAAGTTTCCTTCCAGTCCTGCTGTAGATATCACCATCAACCTCCCTAACAAAAGCTCGAACTTCTCCCGGTATTTCATAATTGTCCCCTCCTGAGTCAGAGCATAGAATTGTGTGTAGGTCTCCTCTCCGAATGACTTGAAAACGCTCCAACAAGCAATCATTAAACTCATCCCATCAATGCATCAGATACCTTACCTCTCCATCCACTGGAATCACGCTAGAGCCTTTCCCTCCAAGCTTAATCCCGCTGTCATGAGCTTCTCTTCCTTAGTTAACCCATTGGTTGCAAAGTATCGCTCCACCCGATACACCCATCCATGTGCATCCTCCCCTTAGAAGATTGACATCTTCAATTTTCTAACCCTTGTATCTCCACCTCAACATCCTCTTCCTCGAGTAACTCCCCTCATGTATGTATGGTGGAACTCCCTCCTTCGATCATAGACATATCTCACTCCTGATTCCTTTCTTCCTCCATCGTGCTCTTCCATGCCCCTTACACCACCCCTCCTCAAATTTTTGACCCATACCCCTCCATCGAAAGTCTTCACTCCCCCTCCTCTCAGAGTCATAGGGCACGCTCTTATAGGTGGATGATGGCTTCTTCGTTATCTTCTCGCTCGATCTCCTTCCCTTTTAACCTGGCCAAGGATTCCCTTATCAACCCTTAGCTAGGGTTTGCAACTGGAGCGGTCGGTATGGCCTTGGATTGCATCTCCATGAGCTTTTCATCATTTCTCACATTTCTCTTATACTGTCAAATTCATCCTATATTTGACTTTCAATGGAGGAAAACCCGTCCTTTATGGTGGTGAACATCTCTTCCATTCTCAATCTGATTTGCTTGACCTCTCCTTCTAGCACATTCACTTTCTTTGTTGTCATCTCACCAAGATCTAGGCTCTGATACCAATTTGATACACCTCGAAACAAAAATCAGCAAACAAACCACGACGAAACAACAATAAAGTGGAAGAAACATAAATAAGGGCTCATCTTACAAAAATCAAAGGAAAACACGCAAGATACAAGGCTAATCTACTGTTCGAGAGGTAAATCATCTCTCCCACACCCTAAACGTCGCTAGGAACAACACAAGAAGAAAGAAAATAGAAGCCACAACAAAACATGCATAAAGAAAATAAACTCTAGGTCCTCCCTTTAATAGAATGCTCCCACAGCCTTTGAAAACTTTCGTTTTCCCACTTTCCCTCCAAACCTCCTTTAGGTTTTCCTCCTTGAGTATGTAATTAAGCCTCTCGTGGTCCCCACCTTCTCCTTGTCCTTTTCTGCCGCAGCACAGTGTTGCCCCTTTGCTTCTTCATGTGAGCAGGATCGACTAGGCGGGCCTTCATGCGAACAGGATCAGCCAAGCGGGCGTGGGCCGATGCTTTGGTTTTCGATCGGTTCAAGAGTTCCAATGGTTGTGACAGACATAGCATTGATACTTGATAATTGTACTCGACGACTCTCACGAGGTTGTTGATATTTCCCACTCAATACTCGATAACCAATAATCCACTTCAGAGGTATATAATATTAATATGTCGACTTCAACAAAATATGTTTAGAGATACCATTTAATGTCTTATAAATGTTTATTCTAGATTACCATTTACATCATCAAAATTTTGTGTTTGGACGCCACATAAAAATTTGAAAATTAGCATCACATCATAAAATTTCTTTTGATGCTTTCTTAACTTATAACCAAGCAATCTATTTTATTATTTCGATATAGTACTCATCCTGAATTCAATTCGACATAACTTTGGCAAACCTTCACACAACATATTGCTGACTTGGTTTTTAAAAGCAATTTGACACTTAAAATCCTCTCTTAAAAGAGTGCCAAGATTAGCCTCATAAGAAAATAATAAAATATCGCCATATTATAACTCATAAAGCTCAAATATGAACGCTCAAATGCTCTGGTTTAAGAAGACTCGATAACTGAGATCAAAATCTATCCAAATGACACTTATTGGAGATGATGCAGGCAAGAACCGCAAAGTTTCGGTGAACCAGTAATGAACCGGTTTATTTGAGATCCAAACCAGCTATTAATCTGTTTACTTCGAAGATAAACCGACTAGACCGGTTTATATATTTTAGGTCAACTAAACATGCTCCAACTTTTCATTTATGTTTAACCAGATCTTAGACCAACCATAAACTGATGAAGATTCAGGTCCAGCATAAGCCAAATTCTTATAGCAATAATCTTTTATCCAACTAAGTCAGATTGGCTACATGAATCATTTTCTCCATTGTGTCTTATTGAGTGTCATGTTTTCATTTAATTTTAATAAATTAAGATCTTTTTTTATATAACACGTGCAAGTCTTTTTACGTCTAGCTCGATCATTCTTAATTTAAAGATGTATCTCTATCTTTCTAAATTTAGGTCAAATTCTTACGCATCTACACATCTAGCAGGATCGTCAGATGGTCAACATTTAATGTGACCAAATAAATCAATTAAGGCGACTTCCTATAATCTCGTGCCACCGGAGGAGCTACTCCAACCCTTCCATGAATATATTCGTTTCTCATTTTGCCTCTTAGTGTAAAGCGAATTATTCAATTATTTTTTACTTAAGATTCTTAAGAAAACAGAAATAAAAATATTAAGCATTTAGGATCATAGAAGTGGTCATATCAGCACAAAAAAGATGAATTGAGCAACGTTTTAACAAATTTTCAAATAATGAGGGTATGAAGTAGTGGTGAATTAAAAATTCATAAAATATGGCTCATTATTGTTTAAATTTGCATGGAAAATAATGCTCGCAAGATGTTTAAATATGTCTCACGGAAAAAATTTGCATGTGATAGACGTACGTAGCGCTGCGTGTGATATTGTGGTTATACCGAGGGTACAAGGGTTTTACATCCGCGGTATAACCCCTTGTAATCTCCTTGTAACCTTCTGCAACTTACGTGTAACCTACTAATAAATTCTTAATATAATTCTGCAACTTACGTGTAACGTACTAATAAATTCTTAATATATGATAACAGAAGCGCGAAACTTATTTTAGGATACAGGTAGGTTACAGAAAGTTACAAGGAGGTTACAAGGGATTATACCGCGAATGTAACCTCATTGTACCATCGGTAGAACCCCAATATCGCAAGCAGCGCTGCGTACGTCTATCGCACGTAAATTTTTTCGTGTCTCACACTTAGATTCTCTACACTTGACCATTTCCCCTAACAAATTTAATACAATTTATATAAGATTATTTTAATTATAGAGTTTATAAATGTGTCATATCAGTCCCCACACTCCACTTTTTTAATAGAGATTGAAATATCTTTTGGGATTATTCCGGCTCATATTTAAAAAAGATTTGAAGCGTAAATTAGTACTTTTATAGACTTTTAAAATTAAATGTCTCTTCTCTCTCTCTCTCTCATACATATATACATTACGCTGTTCACATCATAATAAGCCTAATTTAAATGAATCATTTTCGTAACCATTAATAAGCACAATAAAATAGCGCTGCATACGTCGGAAGGTTATTCAGATGGTATAAGGGGTTATATCCGCGTTATACCTCATGTAACCTCCATGTAACCTACCTGTAACCTATCTATAACCTACAAATAAATTTCATGTTTTTATAGTTTTGGTAGGTACAGATAAGTTACAGGGGGGATACAGTGGATATAATGCGGATATAACCACTACGCACTCAAATATTTTTCCCTTCAAGTCGTGTTTGGCTGCAACTTAATTTTAACTCCGGAACAGCAACAGAATAAATCCACAACGTTAAATTTATTTTCATTATTATTTTTTTTAGTATTTGTTAAATTTATTTTCATTATTATTTTTTTTTAGTATTTGACTGAAGTTAAGCTATAAATAAATCCTATAAATAATATGCCTGCCTAACATCGCCTAATGAAGACACGAAGTGGATAAGAGCAACGACTAAGACAAGTGCTTAACGGCCAAATTTAGAATTATATACGAAACTGTGGGCGGCCAAGAATAAGAAACTAAAGCCAAAAGCTGTGGGCTCGGATTTATTGTGGTATGTAATGGGGGTATTTTTTTATTTGAATGGGGGCATGCATGTAAAAAATTGATGCGTAGATGTTAGATATGTAAATACATAGGAATTGAGTGGAATGTATGCAAATCTTCTAAAAAAAGTGCTTATGGTAGATTTTGAGCCTCTTTATATGAAAAGATTAAGAGTCGGGAAATTATACCAAACATGCAAAATTGTGCTTGTTTAATCCTTTTAGAACATAGAGTCCCATATAATTCATGAGGTCATAAAATTCAGAAGAAAGTTGTGTATTAAATGTGTGGTCGAAGAGAGAGTGGATATGTTCTCTAAGCTTCAATTCTCAATTAATCTGATGAGTTTCTCCCTGGAAGAGGATGGATGTAAAGAAAAAAGAAGAATATTAAATTATGGTTTGTGCAATACAAACTTTTCCCATTATATTTTGATGAGAAAGATAGTGATGTGGATGTCAGACAGCTCATAAATAGTTTATGAGGCATATGTCAACCCTTTGATGTTGATCCTTACTATTGTCGCTTGGCAATCCTGAGGACCATCAATTGGGCAAATTCAGTGGATCAGACTGAGTAGTACGTCTTGGTTCATGGTGCGACAAATGGAGCTTTCACACTGGAAACTAGATAGACAACTCACTTCGGCAGATCAATTTGGTAGACAAGTTTGATAAAGCAGTCCAACAAGTCAATCTGCTAGGTAGTCTCAATTAATCCCCTGAATAAATGAGTATGTGGATCGTGCCTGGAGATAAGGAATGAACCATGTGATTCCTCAGAGCTATATTTTTTGTAGCATGGGCTTAGAAGGATTATTTACTCTACCGTTTGACACATGATGACTAAAGATTCACATAGAGTAATGTGTGAGTTACAAAATATAAAATTGAATAAAAAAATAGAATTTATTGAATAGAAGATCGTTTTTTATTAAAGTCATCCACCTGTTGTCTCTATGAATAATAACCCCTTATGATAATAGAAGATCGCTTTTGATAAAGGCTGATCATTAAATACTGAATATTTAACATATAGTAGCAACAGACATATGGCTTCTAATTTGTAAAAATTATCACCTGAGCTTATAAAATAGATAGTAGGGAAAATGAAGATAGTATTATTACAATGTCTCTCCCATATATAAAAGTTGTTTGAGCATGAAGAATAATGGAATGGAGGATATGATCAAGTTTGCCTGCAATAAATTTTGAAATGACTTTGTATATGGTGTTAACAATAGAGAAATAAGTCTCTACCATCTATCTTTATAACATGGTTTCTTCTTTTTTACTTCAGCTGCTCTTTTTTGTTATCACCTGCAATATGCTCATCTATTGTGCTAAAATTTTATTTCCACACAGTTCCGATTTATTGCCTCTAAGGCTGTGAACTTAGCTGAAAATTTTTAATCATTCAAAAATTAATTCAAATTTTGGCTCATATTGAAATAAATCAGTCGAGCTACAAGCCAAATTTTGGATTGAATATTCTTTTCGAGCTGATTTTGAGCCAATCCCACCTTGACTCGAAATTGGACAATTAACAGCTTTAGTAATGTTAGGGCTATGAATTTAGCGAATTTAGCTCGGAAAATGTTACTCGCTTGAAAATTGATTTGAATTTTGGCTCGAATCGAGATCAAATCAAAATAAAAAAGTCGAGCTATAAGCCAAAATTTTGGATTGAATTTTTTTTAAGCTACGTGTCACGCTCCGCCATATTTAACAAGTTGGCAAGAAAATCATAAGATGAAAGATCTAGAAAAGGGCGGATAGATGAGTGCAATCCAAGAAACTCTAGAAAACTCCATCATATTATAGAGAAGCTTAGAAGGAAAAGCTCCAAGGATAATTCAAGAATAACCTAGAAGGTTCGAGAGTCATGTATAAGAATTGTATAAAACAATCTAGAAATAAGAATAATCTAATGTATATTGAAAAATTCACTTGGGCTTGGAGGAGAGTATAAATAGAAGTCCCTCCCTTCATTTATATCCATCCAAGAAAGGAACCAAGGAAACCATCCAAGTAAAGCTTCCAAGCTTTCAAGTGTTGTAACTCTTCTCGCTTAGTAAAGTGTTCTTTTCTCCGATACTTCTCTCTACTCCTCTTAGTGTTTTTGTGCTTACAAGTACAGATGTTGTGAGAGATATTAGATTGATTTAGTGCTAAATAAGAGTGCTAAAACCGCACGAGTGACTTGGAAAAAATTAGTCCGTGAAATACAGCTCAAAATCGGATCATTAACAGCCATAATTTGTTTCCAGACCTCCGCCTTCATTAGGCTTATGATTTCAACAATGCATTGAATGTCAATGCTTTGGACCAAGTCCATGTAGTTTCTTATTCTTTTATCTTCTATTTATTTTATCGGCGCATATAATTTGGGTTCATTTGATCTTATCGAGCATATAGCCCCATTTGCTATTGTTTTACTTACAGTGAAATGAATTTGGGCAAAGCCCTCAATATTCAAAATAATAATAATAAACTAACTAAATTTTGAAAATACAAAGTAAAATTTATAATTACCTAACCAGATTTCGAAGTTCAAAATTTTCAATTTATTAATAACTTCATTGCAAAGTAAAATTACGAAAAACTAAATTATGCATATAATTATATGTATGCGAAAGCGAAAATTTAAGAACTCCGACAATGACATCTTATGGCTTTAGACGAGAGAAACCGGATCCTGCAAATAATTGAAACCTACCTGCATCAAATCAAGCGGGTCCTGCTTCCATGGTGTCGATCCGCTGCATCCGGAGAAAAGCGTCCGTTCGAATTTTACCAAACAAAACAACGGCACTAACGCGTTTTCACTTTTTTATGAAAAAGTACCCCCTTGATTTGGGAAAAAATTTGAGTAAATAAAACTTACGCAGAGCTGTAATCTACAAATAGATTACAGGGAGGATATTCATAAGTTATAACAGCATTATAGCACCTGTAACCTCCCTGTAACCTACCTATATATGAAAAATGAAAAAGCCCACTCTAGATTTGGGAAAAAAATTTGCGTACATAAGATGTACGCAGAGCTGCGTACATTTGTAACCTACAAATAGATTACAGGGAGGATATTCGGATGTTATAACGGCGTTATAACCCCTGTAACCTCCCTGTAACCTACCTACATATGAAAAAAG
>NW_018164467.1:779780-819161 GCF_001263595.1 Phalaenopsis equestris
TGGCAACCATAGCTCGTTGGCGGCAGCCTGACGACAACAGCACAATGGTGGTGGTCCGGTGCTGTTGACGGTGATAGTTGAACAGCAGTCTCATGACAGTGGTCAAACAGCAATGATGTGGTAGTCACGCAATGGTGATTTGGTGGCGACGTCAGCGGCGAGACGATGGTGTTCTGGCAACGACGATGAAAATGGTCGGTCGACGACCAGACGAAGTTTGATCCAGCGGTGATGATGGTGGTAGCGAAGCAATAGTGGTTCGGCGACTATGATGGCCAAAAGGTAGTGGTCTCGACGGCAACGACCAATGTTGCTAAGAAGTGGTTGTTCAAGTGCAGTGAGGATCAGATGGAGATGGTCCGACTGTGTTGACAGGCGAGCGTTGGTCTAGTGGCAGTGGCAATCAAACAGCAGCGGGCCCAATGACGGCAGTACCCGCGACGGTGAAGCTCGTGAACCCTTATGATCATGAAGCTCTTTTAGCCTTCTGTCTAGGTCCAACCCCAGGTCTAAGTCCTCTGCTTCATGAAGAGAACAGGAGTCTATTTATAGAATTTGTGAGTGACATCCTCCTTAAATATTGCATAAATCTAGACCACTCCATCGAACAACCCAAAATAATTCCCTTAATTGGATGTTTATTATAAGTCTGTATAGGCTCATTAGATTCAACTTATCAAGATACTCAATTTAATTATAAACTTGTTAGATTTGAAGATCATTTGATTCCCAAAATATATCTTAAAGCTTCCCATTATGCTCTAAATGCATGATCTGGGCTCACTTAGATTTTTTCTCATTTAATTTTTTTCACTGAGACACTTTATTTAATCATAAATTGAAGTGTGAGCATTTTAAAATTAAAATTTTAAAGCTTCTGATTCAAATGTGCTTTTACATACGTGCGAATGATGTTTTAGGAATATTCAAGGTTTAAAATATTTTTGCTCTTATTTGAGTAGTTTTGTTAATCATGCTCCCAATAATAAAAAGAACATTTACATACATAACATTCAATTCTTAGGTATTTACATATCTAACACCTAAATTTCAATGTTTAAATACATCTTTATGCACGAGAACGTGTATTTCACCCTTTAAAAGTTAAAAATGGTCATAATTTTGAGGCGATATGAAAAATCATGGCGGTATAAATGTAAAAATAAATAAAATATAGTAATGTAAGTACATGTAAATTGACTGATATGTATGTAAATGCCCCTAAAAAAATCATACAACTCAAAATTTATTCCCAATAGAAGTCATTTTATTTTATTTTTTTTTTTAGTTTTAAAAAATTATGTTCGTTGTGTGATTTTAAACATTTTTTTTTATAATAAATCAAACTAATTTTTAAAGCATTTAAAATACTTGTTGGATGTTTTTAAGTGTACATAAACAATCAAGTCTGCCACAGCTGCAACCACCGTCAGAGTCACCAACAACACCATCAGCTACCACTACTACCACCACAAGCCGTAGCTGCCGCCCAAATCAAAATCACAATTTGCAATCTGATTATGCGAATTGATCTTTACCAATCTTGCCAAATAAATTACACACTCTCAATCCTTTGAATTGTGATAAGAACGAAAACATAGGATTTTACGAGTTCAATGGTATGAACTAACCTCTTCGCTAGCTTGCCGTCAACAGTTCTTTTACTTGATCCCCTATGATTTTCCTGTACGGTTCAGAAGGAATGCGAGCCAATATCTCGGAGCCAAAAGACAAGAGGAGAGCATCCCTCGCTGTTTTCGGGTCAATTCCTCTTGCCTGGAAATAGAAGAGCTGATCTTCTTCGAGGTCGCTAATGGCAGCACCATGCGAACATTTTACATCATCTGCAACAATCTGTAAATTGGGTTTTACATTGACAGTGGCCCGAGGCGCCAAGAGCAGAGTTCTCGTGAGCTGCCCAGCATCAGTTTGCTGCGCAAATCTGTCCAATAAAATATGCTTAACTCTAAAGAAGGTTGAATTGTCAACAAATATTTGAACAAAGAAAATAGAAAAATTTACATACATACCACATCTCTTATGTATTAACCATCTAATACCTAAATTTTGATATTTACACTTATAAGACTTTGGTGTCATAAACATATGCGTGAAAAGAAGTATTTCAATTTGATAAAGTTAGTAATTATAGTATTTTTTATGTGATATTAAAATTTGGAGTGTTATGCACCTAAATATGAAAATTTAGGTTTTAGATATGTAAATAATTATAAAAATGTGTGGTATGTATGACATGCATGTAAATGCCCCCTCCCCCCAAAAGAGAAGAAAATTTTCCGTCTGGATGTGCTGTCCAGACAGCCAACCACCAGGCATCACGTCGGCATACACCTCATCGGTGAGTGACGTTACGGTCGGTGGTTGGCCTTCCGGACGAAATACCTTTTCCAAAAAAAAGGCCTACTACATACATAGCACCCAAAATTTTCATATTTACCTATCTCACACTAAATTTTCATAATTACAAATATTCTATGAAAAGTAGCCCTCATTATCACCTTTTCATAGTCAAATCCATATTTTCATCCATAGGTAAAGTGTTATACGTGTAAAAAAGAAACTTTGGGTGTGGATAGGTAAATCCATAAGAATTGGGTGCTATGTTTGTAATTTTCCCAAAGAAAAATTAGAAAAGTTTTAAAACGATCCCCTACTTTTTTAAAGGGTCATTTTAGTTTAGGAATATTTACATGCATGTCACACAACTCTTATGTATTTACATATCTAATACCTAAACTTCAATTTTTGCATATTTGCCACCCTACATATGCATGAAAAAAGATGTATTTCACTTTTTTTTTATAGTTAAAATAATGATTTTTTTTTTTATGTGACATGAAAATTTTGGGTGGTATTAAGGTAAAAAGTAAAGTTTAGGTGTTAGATATGTAGATACATAAGAAGAGGGCGGCATGTATGTAAATATCCCTTTAGTTAAGAGCCTATAAAATTGTCAAATTAATACCAATCTCTTGTAATATGAGCAAAAATAATTCTCAGACTATTTTAAAGCGAAGACTGATAAAAGGCTGTGGAACTATAGGAAAATTCTAATACATGTTACAGGCAAAAATAAAAATAAGGCGAACGGAGGAGCACCTGTTGACCTTTATGTTTCCATCAAAAACAGCATGTCCCGAAGAGTGAGAAACTACGCACTTATGAAGCTGACGAGAATATCCTCTTGGATGATCCAGGACTAATTTACTATGAAGATCTTGTATTTGATCACTATGAGCTACGTAAAATGCTGAAAGTTCAGTTGTGGTATCAGAACCCAGTTGCTCAACATGAAGATTGTGCCTGCTTAATTTTCCCCCAGTACTGATATCCACAAGCTCATAGCTGCTGCATTTTTCCTGGAGATGATAAAGCTCTTACACATCAATAGCACAAAGAATGGTAAAATAAAGCTACGGCACACATATACAGGTAACTCATTCATTTGGTAAAATTAAGACGACCGAGAACAACTTTAATTTAATATTCACAGACAGAGCAATATTTCATGTTGTGTTTATTTTCGCTCAATATTCACGGTGTCATTTGGTCTCTTTAATCGCTTATCCGAGAATCTTCTAAAATCAACAAACTCCACAGGCCTCTATTTTGTGAATTGTTTGTGATGAAATATTATCTTAAGAGAAAAACAATTCCATATAATAATGAATGAATATTGCCACCATCTTTTTGGCTGACCCCATATAAAAAATGATGAACCTTCTTGAAATTATTCTCTCATCCATTTGGTAACCAAAACTTTCATTTGTCACACAGATGCACTCATGGCAGTGAGTTCTACAATGTAGTCTATTCAGATCACTTGTAAGAAACATTATTATTGTCGACCAACACCATATCAACACCTTTGAATCATTGTAGATAGCTCGAATCAGCCTTGTGTAAGCAAGTCGATCAAGACTGCAAAGTAGGAACATGTTCTGTACAGAATTTTATTATGGAATGATGTGATGTGCATTGTCCATTATTGAAAACAACAAGGCCTGTTTTGGATAATGGCCCTAGAAAACCACATGGAAATTTTAATATGTAGCATACAATTTTAATGTATTTACATATCTCACATGTAAACTTTCAAATTTACACACAATGCACTTTGGTGTTTTAAACTTATGCATGAAAATATGTATTTCACCTTTAAAAGGTGGTAATAGTGCAATTTTTTATGCGAGATTAAAAATTTCAGTGCTATATGTGCAAATATGAAAGTTTATGGGTGATATACTTAAATAAATAAGAATTGTGTGCTATGAATGTAAATGTCCCGATTTATAAATAGACACTCATTCTAGTTCATTAGCATGTTTTCTCTACAATGAAACAACTACAGAGAATCTATCCGAGCAACATTCCTCCATCACCGGCTGCTATTACTGAAAATCTTGAATAAAAAACACATCTCATCCATGGCTGTCCGATCACCAATATAACCGTGTGGGACAACACCTCGTATAATAATCTTGAAATCGTTTCACATACAAGGCTGGTGTCACAACCCACCCCTGCCCCTAAAAAGATCTACACCACAATCATTTTTAAAAGCAGATATGAGAAATATCTACTGGCTGCATCACAACAGTCTTCTGCAATACCGTACCAAAACCATCTCCAGTACGACCAGCATTGCAAACTTAGTCCTCGAGGCCTAAGTTTTAACTAACCTCCTCAGACCAATACCCAAGATGCATACACTTCCCAAAAATATGTGCCAAATGTGTTTCCCTTGAGATCTATGTTGATCTCCTAGTATACTATTGCCACAACTACCACTAGTTATGCTGACCATTATAACTGCTATCAAATATAACAAGGTGAAAGCATGCAAGCATCAAATTTGGCATGCCAAATGAAAATGCCATATCCAAGCAATTCCTTGCAACCAACATCTTAAAACATCCCTAGTCCCTTCATCATGGAGTCGAGAAAACTCGAGAGTCTCCATTACCATCATCACAACATCCTGTAGCACAAAGATGATAATATCAGCCATTGCATCACATAGTAGTATAAGTTCAAGCAACATTAGTTGTATCAGCATGACAAGAAAATAGTAAAAAAGAGGGGGAGACAAGAGTCCCATCCCTTCAAGTTGGATGAGAATCAAGATGACCGATAGATGGAGAGCACTTTCCATCAATTGTTGCAAGAATCATTGAAAGAGGAGCACTTCCAAAATGTTACAAGAAAGGAACAAAAAAAAACGATCAAAACTTTGAAGTGAAGGTGGATATTCTAGAACTTGAATGGACATGAATTTGGATGAGTTCAAAGATTTGTTGCACATCACACGATGTATTTTTGTCTACTAAAAAGCAAAAACAGATCAATGAGTTAAGTTGGTGGCCAACGAGTTGAACAACACCTCAATCGGGTGCGAGAAACCAAGGAAATCAGAACCAAGAAGGTAAAAGCAAGATCTCTTTTATTTTCGTCAATATGCCTTTCTTAAACTAACATTCAATAGCAAGGTTCTGTGTAGAGGTACACTAACAAATTTGGACAGCTTCTGTGGAAATGTAATATTGGAATCATAGAAGAGTATCATTGCAGGTTTCTCGGGTGGCATGCAATCACAACTGCCAAGGGTAATTTCTGAATCATTTCAAGCTTCAAGACTGGGAATTTTGCAGGACTTGAACCCAAAGCGGTCCTTTCTGAATCATCAAACCCAATACCAGAAATTCCTACAAGTTTGACTTGTCAAAAGTTACCAACATATTTCCAATCATTAAGGCATCAATTTTATGGATCTCCCCACTATGAGAAGAACAAATACAAGCAAATAAATAGAAGACTTCTTCAACCTAAGAAAAATTAAAAAAATTTAAAGGGGCCAAAAGCATAACTTTCTTCTTTATTAAGGACTATTTTTATTTTTTCCCTGTAAGTAGTCAGTGCATTCACAGCGTTAAGCGCAATATGATGCGATGCTTTTACTGATTAAAGAGTTAATGAGTTGAATGTTATAAATACATATACTATGTGCATTTAATAGTTATTTAATCAATTAAATGCATCAGGTAATAAATTTTCAAGAAATGTAATGCCACATTCCATAAGATAAATTTCCAGTGTTTTGAAAACAAAACAAAGAGAAAATCAAAGATATAAATGATATAAATATCGAAGTGATGTAAGAATATACTAATGAGATAGAGTGACAGCCCAGATAACTAGAGAGAGACAAGTAAAGCTAGAGAGAACGAATGAATATGAGGCATTCATGAACATTCTTGAGAAAAGCTTGTAAACAAGAAGTTATCAGCATGAGAAGTAAGAACTAGTGAAACAGCTGAGAACTAGCGGGAAAGTAAGCATGAAGGGAAGAAGCATCCAAAAACATCTAATTCTAGTGGGAGAGACCGAAGAATTAATGAGTAAAACTTAATGACTACAATAAATAGTGCAGAAAAGCAAACAATCACGGTCAGTTTTCGAGGCTGATGTCGAACAAATTCTGAAATTTGAGTCAAGATTTTGTGCAAAGTATGATCCCAGTGCAGAACGCTATGACGTGAGACGCACATTTTGTAGTTTTACTCAACTTTTCAAAAAAAGTTGTAGGTTTTTCTGATTTGGGGGAGAGTTCCATTGAAAATGTGGAGAAAGAAAGTGGTCGCAGTGGAGTCCCGGACTCCACCAATATAAATCTTGAAACTTAGAAGGCTCTCTCTGGTGGCTTTCAAGGGTGTTGTAGCAGGGAGCAGAGAAAGACACTGCCACGAAATTAAAAAAACAAATTATGAAGAAGGCTCTCAGCAGGCTTTTTACAAGTGGAATTCACAAGTTATTTCAATTCTTTGTAGTTCAGAATTGTCTTGTTGTAGGTGCAATTAAGTGGTGGTCTCAATCAAAAAAGTTAACATGCCCAAACAGAAGGTTTTCCCAAATAAAGAAGCTTGGCCACTAAAAGGCTCCATAGCTGTCTATCAATTAAATTAAGAGGCTGGCAAGCAAAAATAGAGTGGGCTCCTGAACTCATTTCCTAAAGCAGTAAAGAGGTCCTTGGAGCTAAAGAGAGAATCTTAAGACTGTCAGAACTTTGCACTATTGGAATTAGATGAAAATAACAGAAGACGCTCCGGGTGTTTATTGTTGATAAAGAAGGCAACAATAAAAACCAAGAGCCTTGAAAATCTCAGCCAATAATAGAGACATTAAATTTCTGTTAAAATCAAAAGCGGGAATGTTGAATAGCTTTCGAAATCAAGAATATGGGTTCCCACAACTTTTGGCCAATATTTTTGCTGTGTGGAAGGTGGGGTTACTACAATTTTAACAAAAACCTTGCCAACAGCTGGGATCTTGTACTATAAAAAAGATTCTTGACATTGTCTAGTCCTACAAGAAACTTTATTAATCTTTCTTGATTTTTCCTCCGATCTCACCAACCTAAACTTTAAAACAAAAATTTTTATTCTTTGACTCGAGCGTAATTCTAAGTAAGTCAATAATGTTCATTTTCAAATCATTTTTCTATTTGATTAGAGTGAAGTTTATTTATTTAAAAAAAATTATATTAAAGTATTTTAAATCAAAACACAAAAATATTTAAAATTACTCGATGTGTCAAAGATAATAAGAGGATCTACATTTGATTTTTATTGAATTAGAAAAAGCTTACGATAAGGGTCCAAGAGATGTCCTTTGGAGCGTTCTTGAGAAGAAAGGTGTTGGTAGGACTTATATTCAAGTCATTAAAGATATGTATACTAGAGTTGTTACTTGTGTTCGAACTGAAGAAGGATTGACCAAATATTTTCCTATTTCTGTTGGATTACATCAGGGATCGGCTTGGTGAATATTTTTTGCTTTAGTTATGGATGGTCTTATTGGACATTTACAAGAGGATGTACTTTGGTGTATGCTTTTTGCTAATGATATCCTTCTTGTGGATAAGACGAGAAAAAATCGAGGAAAAACTTGAATTAAGGAGGACTACATTGGAGTCTAAAGGCCTTCATTTGAGTAGAACTAAAACTGAATACATGGAATGTAATTTTAGTAATAGTAGTAGTAGCTCTAGTGACTAAAGTGTAACTTTGGGTGATCAAATTATTAAAATGTGTGAACGATTTAGATATCTCGGGTCTGTTGTTCAAAGCAATGGTGACATAAATGGGGATGCTAATAGTAAAATTCAAGTTGATTAGTTGAAATGGAGGAATGCTTCGGGCCTTTTGTGTGATAGAAAAGTACCGCTTAGACTGAAAGGAAAATTTTATAAGAGGGTGGTGAGAACTGCAATGCTCTATGGCGCTGAATGTTGGCCTTTAAAAGAGAAGCATAATACTAAGTTGAGTGTTGCCGAGATGAGAATGACTAGGTGGATGAATAACTTTACACTTAAAGACAAAATGCGAAATGAATATATCCGAGATAGGGATGGTGTAGCTCCAGTGACGGACAAAATTAGAAAGAGTCGTCTTAGATGGTTTGGTGACCATCTGATGATCCGATTAGGAGAGTAGATGTTTTAGATTTAACTTATGTTAAGAAAGGAAAAAGTAGACCTAGAAAGACTTGGGCTTATTGTATAAAAAATGATAGTAATTTATTAGAACTAAATGAAAATATGACACTAAATAGGACACAATGGAGAAAAAGGATTCATGTAGCCGACCCTAAGTAGTGGGATAAACTCTTTGTTGTTGTTGTTGTTGTTGTCGCCAACCTTTTAGTTTCTACCAAACCAAAAATATTCATTTTTCTTCCAATAATTGTGCCATTGCCCACCAATATTGTTGTCTTCTCATTCAAAATTCTAAAACTCCATAAAAACTAAATCTTACTTTTAGATCTACACATACCTTGCTCACTTTTTGCTAAAATTGGATTAAACTGTGTCAAGCCACTTAAGTGAAATGCGCATAAGCCAATTCAACCTCCCCTACCATGGTCGAAATCGAAATGAAAGGACTCTTTTGCCCTGAGGAATTATTGCAGAATCATCATAAATTGTTGATTCTTATCCAATCATATAATAAAGAGTTCCATAGTTAGTTTTATCTATTTTATGTTACATTATGCCATGCTTCACTTAATACAATTAGGACATGCTGACCTCAAATTCTTGTGGAAGTTTTTATTATTTTGGTCATCATTAATATAAAAAAAGTTCCATTGCATGTATTAGGTTTATGGCTAATTATAGATAATTGAAAATTTTATGGTTGATCTCTGACCTACCCTCTCTATATCTCTCTTTCTTTCTCTCTCTATTTCTTTTACCATCCCTATCTCTAGTTGAGCGGATTCAATGCATCCGCTCTTTTGTATCCCTAGGCAAAGTCAAGAATACAAATTTGTTTGCTCCATCATCGCGTCTCTCTTTGTAGTATACAAAATATTCGATAAATAGAGCCAACAATGTATAAATTAAATGAGTTTATCATGCAAGATAAGTTTAGCGTATATAAGAGAAAAATAGAGGGAAAATTTTATAGAAAAAATAACAAATAATGAGCAAAGTGAAGGAGAGAGTTTCATGAGCGAGAGACAGTAAGGGATAGAAGGAAAAGACAAAGTAGAGTAGCAATTATTACAATTTCTCATGATCATGCGCATCCATACACAGGCTCCCTCCCTCCCTCTCTTTCTCTCTCTCTCTCTCTCTCTCTCTCTCTCTCTCTCTCTCTCTCTCGCTCGCTCCGTTTTCCACTTCATCCTCCCACCCCAACCCCAATTCCTAGAGAAATTAGTAGGTGTGGATTACGGAGAGGAGTGGACAAGAGAGGAACAAGTTGAAGAGCAAAAACCTTCGAATGTTTGCCATAGACATTGAATAGAGGATTACAAGTACTATTATATAAGGTTTGCATCTATATAAACCAAGTATGAGCCACCAGAACAAAAAAAAAATGAAAGCAGAACATTACCAGGGCATATCATACCTGACGGACAAAGGTCCACTTGGTATGAGCTGCATTTAGGGACTGCTTTTGCACGTAGGAATGCGAAACCTTGCTCCCCTCCTCCAACAGAATCTCCACCACCGAATTCGACCAATATCTATTCCCCTCGCCACTCTCCACCCCGAGATGCTCCTCCACAATGGCCAACTCAGCCCCTTTCCCCACCACCACCAAAATCCTTGGGTTTGACAGCGGTAACCTCCCTGATCTTGCCTCCGCCGCGTCAACCACGCAAAACCTCAAATGCAAGGGTTCTTCAATCATCCGTTCTCCATCAGGAATATAAACCACCGCTAAATCAGGGGCCCCAAACCCGTTCAAGTTCCAGAACAGATCTCCGTTGTGGAATAGCTCGCCAGCGGCTGCAATGACAGCTTCGTATAGTGCACCCGAAGGAATATCAGCGACGCTTCCGGCAAATGCTTTAGCGGGGAGTGATGGAAGTCTGGAGAGGGAAGGTACAACGTGTCCGTCGACAATTGTGATTATATTGGAAGCAGAAGAGGACAATGAAAGGGAGATAATGGACGGCTGAGAAGCGGGAATAATTTGGGAGGATTTGAGGAAGGAAGTGTCCGTGAAACGATAGGGTTCGTCTTTGGGGGAGGGCCATCGTTGGGAAAGAAGGGATTGGGAGGAGGAGTCGCGGAGTTTTTGAAGGAGGGAGGAGGACGAGGATCGGTAAGAGGAGACTGAGTCCTCGAGCTTGTCGGCAATGTCGAGGACGAAAGGATCGGAGAGGGATACAGAAGCGTGGTTGGCGGCGACTCTGGATTTACGGCGGCGGGGACGGTTCAAGCGTAGAAGGGCAAAGGAAGAGGCGAAATTGGAGGAGCAGCAGTAAGCCATGTTGCCCAGACTGGAGATGAAATTTTGCAAGATTTTAGGGTCTGATTGGCAGCAGGCAGGATCTTAAATCACGTAAGAGTTTAGCAAACTGTTGAAATTTGGAACCTGTTTTACGTAAAAGATTCAATCGTATTAATTTTTTGTGAATTATTTAACTAGATTAATTATTATTTTAGTATTTATTATTTGGAGCATGTTGAGTGCTAGAAAATTTGTTACCGTAAAGTAATTAATTATCATCTTAGCATTTCACTATAGTGAAAACACTAAAAATTTTTATATGAAAAACTATAAAAAAGAAAAATCATGAGATTTATGATTGTTGAAATAATCAACTATGAGTTTGTGATTACATCTATTTACCCTTTATCCAATAAGCATAAAAAGAGTTATACAGTTGGTTGACTCCATATGGAACTTCGTTGAAACGAGTAGAGGACGACCAACGCTGGTTGAAGATGGTCTACATGTCGTGGTTGACGGTGGGTGTTGATTGCATGAGCATGAGGTATTCATCAGATCTTTGGTGCAGAAGCGATGTTGGATTTTAACTTCTTCTCCAAGCTTTGATCTTGTTCTCGCTCAAGATCTAGGTTCCCTTTAAAGATGAGGGTAGATCTATATTTATAAAATCTATGAGAGGTCTCTTTGCACATAAAGAAGAAATTCATATCACTCAATCTGACAAGCCGGAGAGATTCTCTCGATCGGATGATGTTCGTTGAACATTTAAATACCTCAAGGGTCGATTGATTTGCTAAAAATGAAATCCAATGTAAAAAATTTGCATAGTAATATAAATATAAAGTATTTGAAATACTTTAGAATTATTTGGTTCATTTTAAAGTAAATTTAGGTCTGTATATTTTTATTTTAACATAAGGTAGATTGAAAAATAATGTATTTAAAAATAAATATTTTTGTATGTCTTGCGGAGGCGGCTGCTAGCGGCGGGTGGGTGGACGACTAGCGGTTGCGAACGACAGCGGACAAGCAGTTGCAGGATGCGGGTGACGAGCGGCTGCGAGCAGCGGGCGATCAGCGTGGGCGGCAGTGGGTGACGACGAGCAGGCGACAACAGGTGACAGAAGGGGTGGTTGAGGGCGAGCGAACGGCCTAAGGCAGTGAGCGACAACGAGCAGGGGTAGGGGCAAACTCGCGGCGAATTGCCGTTATAATTTAGTGAACGGTGTAATTCAAATTCGGCCAAACAACTGAATTCTAAATTCATCAAGATTGCTCTACAGTGTAAATTTGAATTTTTTAATATTCTACAGTATATTTATAATTCTTCATACCAAACACATAATTTTCTCAGATCTCTCGAATAGAATTACAGTACACATCAATTCACTCATCCAAAGAGCCCCTTATGGATGTCAAATAGTGTGATATAGGCCTTAGTTTGATTTTTTTCATCGAGATGCTCGATTTGACTATAAGCTTGCTATATTTGAAATATGTTTAATATTCAAATTATGCACTTAAAGCTTTCAAAAAGTGGTGTGACATCCTGATCTTAATTTGATTAAACTCATATTGGAACAATTTTGGTACGTTGTGTTCGTCTCTCATCGAGCGAGTTATATTGATTATAATAAGTTTGCTGAAATCGAGTTCTGGATGATTTTTAATTGAAATTTAAACTTTTTATACTCAAAATGTTTTCTCGAGATTCATGACATACATTGAGATACAAGCTAAGTGATGAAATTTTGTTGAAGGCATAATGGCATAATTATTAAAACTTATTTAACTCAAAATCATTTATTGTAATTATTATTAATTACATTAAACATTTATTTATGATTTATTAAACAAATTAATTATTAATTTATAACAATTATCTATTAATTAAAAAAATATTTTTCAAATAATAAATAATGAGTAATTAATTAAGCTAAATAAATAATATTTTTATATAAATAATTTAAATAAAAATAATATGATAGCCATCAAGAAATTTATATGATCTATAGGCTTCTAAATGAATCAATGCACTTTATGAACTACTCGAATTTGACTTGATTAATATTCGACCATATTTTTTCATATCAATAAATAAAATGAGTTTAAATACATTGTTTAAAACTCTAAACGTAAATAAACCAAATTTAAATATAATTTAAAATTATTTATTATTGTTCATGAACAAATTCATTTGTTGATAAGCAAATAACCTATTAAATAATCTTTATTTGCATGATATATTACTTAAACATAATTTGATTAACTTTAACATGTTTAATAATAATATAATATAATTTGGTATTAATATGCATACAAATTTAAAAAATTTTTTCAATAACTAAATTTTTAATACTTTTCTATATTATTTGATTGCAATAAAATTTGATTGTATTTTATACATTATTTTAGGTTTATTTATTTGATATAAATCACTTAGATGCCATTTTAAAATTTATTCAATTACTTTTTATTTAAATTAGTAAAATTATTTGTTAATAACTTTATATAAAAAATTAAATACTCATTCAAAATTTTAACTTATTTACTAATTTTATATGAAAATTGAATATAAATAACTTTTATTTCATAGGAAAAATTAACTACTCATTATAATTTTTAGCTTTCCAATTAATATAAAAAAGCCAACTAAAAGTAAAAAATGATCATTAAAAATTTTATGCAAACGAAGTATAAATATTTATGTGACAGCTTATTTCAAGCTCAAACAGAATATGAACAATCTATTATTCGACCAAGTTTGGTCAAAACCATTACAAATTATAACTTTAATGATCAGTCACAAATCTTGATGCATTTTAGTAAGAAGTTTTCCATGTTCAAATTCAGTAACTTATAAGCTCTTATTTCAATAATGTATATTTTGGCCGAGCATCTTGATATGAAAGTATCATGATACTGGAAGTGATCCTATTCAAATATGCCAAATTTTTCAAGTGTTATGAACGGCTTTGGTGCGCCAATTAAAAAGTTAAATAGTTTCTAAATTTGGTTTGCCTATGAACAAATGAGCGCTCATTGAGAGTAATCCAACAAGTCAAATACCATCTAATTTTGACGTTATTAAGACACTACTTGAATATTGCAAAAATGAACTATGATTAAGTAAATCAATGTGAGTCATCCAATGGAGTTTTTCTTTAGAATTTAGTTAAATTCATTAAAACAAAATATCCCTCTAAAAAATTATAAATATTCACTCATTCCTTACTTGAATGAGCGAATACAAAAGAAAACCGAGCTAACAACTAATGCGAGACACCCAACATGACAATAAACTTGTTGAAATTAAGACTCAAATGATCATGAATTTGAATTTAAAATATTTTTACTCAAAAGACATCAATATTCATTTATAATGATAACAATTTGTTGCTGGCACTTCGGTTTATAATATTAAAATGTTATAAATTTAAATAATAAATTTTATGTGTTCGATAAATAAATATATAAAAATTGTGTGGCTAGTATGTAATTTTTTTTTATTTTTTTATTTTACACATTATAAATTATAAATAGACAAAATGCACTACTTTTAGTGTTGCTAAATATAGGAGAAAATACAAATAAAATAAACTTTCCTTTTCCCATTAATTGTTACAAAATAGTAAGAAGAAAAATAAATCAATATGAAAAAAAGCAAATTAATGGCACTCTTCCATATGGCTGAGCTTAATTTCATGGCTAACAAAGAAATGGATCATTTAAGGGCAAACGGTCACTTTCAATTTTTAAATTTTTTTATTTTGCAGTTTGTTTATATCTTGATTTGAATTAATTAATTAATTAATTATATATATATATGTATGTATATATAGACACACACACACAATTACGTATAACTAATACTGAAATTTTTATATTTATATTTATAACACAATATAACTATGTTATTAAAACCTATGTATGAAAGTGTGTATTTTAATTTTCAAAGGTAAATAACTTAGATATTTTGGCATGATATTAATGATTTGAATGTTATACATGTAAATATAAAAGTTTAAGGAGCGTTTACATACATACTAAACACTTTTTATTGTTTACATATCTAACACAGCAACGCCTAAAATTTAATATTTACATACATAACAGTCAATTATGTAATATCACATACAAAAACACCACTATCATCTACCTTTTAAAAGTGGAACACATATATTTATGCATAAGTTTAACACACTAAAGTATTATAAATATTGATATGAAAGTTTAGGTGTCATATTTAAAGAATTGTGTGATACGAATGTAAATTTTCCAAAGGTTAAATGTTTGATATGTGAATCCTTGACAATTGAGTAAAACAAAATATACAATAAACCAATTGCAGTCGTTATCGACTACTATCATGGCTTGCCACCACAGGGGTTGTTACCCATTGTCAACTCCAACCACCACTGCCTACCAAATTCCTTTGTCAACAACTCCTCAATAGTTTATAAGTGAAAATTTAAGCATTCAACATCAATTATTAGTTCTGGATTTTAAGATACTAAGTGAAAATTTAAGTACTCAACATCAATTATCAGTTCTGGATTTTAAGATAAAAAATTGTAAAATATGAATCATTATCATAAAGTTGGATTGGGGCATAAAAATTGTAAAATAATTAATAATATGAATCATTATCATAAAGTTGGATTGGGGCATCTAAAATACATAGATAAATTTATTTTTATGAGTAAACTTCAAGATTTCAAGATTTGAGATGTCAATGAAGAAGCAAATTATATGTGTGATAAGATAACAAACACTATTAAACAAGCGACAAAAGATGTACTTTAAGAATCAAAAGAAAAAAATTTTATAAATAAAAATAGTTGATAGTGGAATAATAATATGCTAGAAAAGATAAAATATAAGAAGTGTTATAAAAATTGACTTAGATGTAAAAGCTTAGATAACACAGAAAAATAAAATGTGATACGTAGAGAGTCTAAGCGAACAATTTTTTACGCTAAATATTTGGTTTTTAGTGATCTTCATAATAGATTAGATAATAATGAGGATGAAAAATATATGTATAAATTAGCCAAAGTAAGAGAAAAGAAAAGTAAAGATTTAGCGTAAACAATATTAAAGATGAAAATTAAAAAGTGTTTTTCTTAGAGCAAGATATTCAAAATAGATGCAAGATGATCAACATAGGTGAGCAAGTTACTTTGATAAACTTTTTAATGAAAATTTTGAAAAGATGATCAACCTTAGTGATCTTAATATCTTTAATAATAATAAAATACTTTATTTTTATTCTCGCATTAATTAAAAAGAAGTTGACGAAGATTAAAAGAAAACCAATGGTGGAAAATCAGTAGAACATGATGATATCCCAATTATAATGTGTAAATATTTAAGAGATTTAGAAGTTTCTTGGTTTACTAAAATCTTTAATATTATTTTAAAAACTAAAAAGATGCCTGAGGAGTGGAAGAAGAGTATTTTCGTCCCTACTTTTAAAAATAAAAGGGATGCATAAGACGATGCAAATTATAGAGGAATTAAGTTAGGGAGAAATTAAACATAGGTTAAGACTTGTTTCTCATAATCGTTATATGTCAGATAGGTCTACAATAGAAGCTATACATTTATTGAGAGGTTCAATGTTAAAGTACATAAAGAATAAGGAGAATTGAGATATTATTTGTATTGATTTAGAAAAAAGCTTACAATAAGATTCCAAGAGAAGTCCTTTGGAGAGCTTTAGATAAGAAGATATTACATATATTCAAGTCATTAATATATATATATATATATACTGAGTTGTTACTTAAAGATGAGTGAACAAATATTTTCTTATTTCAATTGGATTACATCAAAGATCAGCTTTAAGCCAATATCTTTTTGCTTTAGTTATGAATGCTCTTACTAGATATTTAAAAGTGAGTCAGGCATTGTTATGGAACTATATAACTGAGTATAAGAAAATCATTAGTTATTATCCTAACTGAGTAGGCATTTTATTTATACCTAATGATTTTCTTTTCTTTTATAATTGAGTCGGGTATTGTGATTTTTTTCATTTCTTGATATTTCCAACTAAAAAAATCAACGTCTCTTGTATTTTTTTTTCTGTTTTATATGTTTGTGTACGAGATTTTCATGCAACATTAGGATATAAAATCTTCCCTCTATACCGAAAATTTTCCAACACACAAAAACAATCAAATTGAGCACCTTGGTGAGATAAATCCAACAAGTACGCAACCCCTCAATTTTTGAAGTCATTAACGTGCTAATATGTCTGAAAATAAAATATGTGTAAAAAAAATTAAATAAAAGCTCATGAATTGAGGTGCGACCGCAAGGGTTCCATAAGAGAGAATGCACAACCCCATCTACTAATTGTCAACATCTACTATCATCAGCAAAATAGATGCTCGCTGTCGCCGATAAAAAAAAGTCAACATCCGCCACTACCACCAATTCTAACACCCTTCCTTAATAATAACATACTTGATTGTCATTGCTAACAAGGCATACACTTGTGATCTCCACAAATGCTGACATCCACCGGTGCAAAGTTGATGCTTGCCATAAATATCAACATCAATATCATTATCAACATAAATTGATTTTGTTTTGACATGTGTTAATGATTTTGATCCTCTTTTTATTTTTTTGCAAGAGGATAGAGCTCATTTTATTCATGTCCACGGGGCATAAGTTGTACACCTTTTTGTAACCTTTTATTTTATTAATTCAATATGCACCTTTCGGCAATACCATCATCAACATAAATGCAAA
Source organism: Phalaenopsis equestris (assembly GCF_001263595.1). Lineage (NCBI taxonomy): Eukaryota > Viridiplantae > Streptophyta > Magnoliopsida > Asparagales > Orchidaceae > Phalaenopsis > Phalaenopsis equestris. The sequence continues at coordinate 797,315 of NW_018164467.1, forward strand.
CCCCCTACAATCACCAATTTAAGGTTGACATGCATCAAAACCAAAAAGATAAATAATCACCATTGCCAATATAATTAAATACCAAACTCTAATGTGTGTTATCACTAATATGATTGGCACATGTCGTTGTCATCAAGATTACTGCCCATTGTTAACACCAATATTGATGTTTGCTATTACTAATAAGCTCGGTACCAACATTATTAAAAAAATATTGTTGTTTAAATGTTAAGTACATAGGGTGGAATGAAACATAATGGTATAGGCCATAGCAAGGTTACGCACAATAAACACCAAGTGTCAGTGAAGGTTGGGAGAAAGTTGGCCATTACAGTTGAGTTCTACAATGGAAGAGCTGTCAAATTTTAGGTTTAAGATCCCCAAGAGAGACAATTGTTGACATTAAGTTATGTGAATGATGTTTTGAATGTTAGATATCAGAATTTCGAGCAGTAGAGGAATGGTAGCCTAACTCTTTTTGAGAAAATGGATTTCTTCATTGCCCTGAGAAGGCATGGCAGAGGCTGTAAAGTTGTCAAAAGAACCGAGAAGAAGAAACAGAGGTCGGTTCCCTTATACAGCAATGGTTGCACCTATTGGAGAGGGTAAACAAAGACTATTTTTCCCTCATTCAGCTGTAGATAAAAGAATATGTTACACTTCCAAGATCTGAGAGGAAAGGGGCCGTTTCGGGGGTCAGTTAGTTGTCGATTTTGTAGTGTTATCACAGTGAAGCTAATTTGAAGACAGATAACTATATAATGTATTCGAGAATGCAAAAATATTAGTTTACAATACAATTTTTTTCAAAAAGGATAAAATATTATCATCCCAAATACATCTGTATATTCCTTCGTAATTAAATTATTGCCTCACGTTTGTTTGGTTTTCCCTGTATAGAAATACATGATGTGACCAGGTTGGAAACTAGACTTACTTTTGCTGATGAGCTTCCCGAATATAGCCGAGAGCATCCTGATTGATCGAAAATTTGTTTTCCCACGTGACTAAATGCTCCACATCTCCAATTTCCACTTCACTCCCTTGCCATGCTTTTCCACCATGAAACATGTTCTCTATTTCTTCGAGAGATTTACCCTTTGTCTCAGGTACAAAGAAGCGAACAAATACAACAGAGAGTGCTGCTATGGCAGAGAAGATAAAAAATGTTCCTGCCACTGAGATAGCTTTAGTCAAGGAAAGGAAAGTCATGGCTATTAAGCCACTGCAAACCCTGTTACCAACCGCCCCTACAGCACTTGCCTGAGCTCTTACCTTCAGTGGGAAAATCTCCGAGCTCAGAACCCAGCAAATCGGACCAAGTCCCACAGAGAAGAAAGCCACATTCCCGCATACAGCAAAAATGGCCACAAAAATCCCAAACTTTGATGGAACTAAATCATCTTTAAGTAAAACAAGAGAAAGTGCAAGTCCAAACAGACAAACAGTCATCCCAATTGTGCTAATATAAAGTAATGGCTTCCTTCCAAGTCTGTCGACCAGAAATATAGCAACCAAAATGAACATAGTTTTGGTAAAACCCACAGCAACAGTTGCAACAAGAACCTTACTGTCAGACCCAATCCCTGCATCTCTGAATATTGTTGGACTGTAATATACGGAAGCATCTATTCCCGAAATCTGCTGGAAGCACTGGATGCCAAATCCAGTGATCATCATTCCACGAAGAGCAGCAGAAGGATGCAACAGCTCCTGCCAGACGCCCTTCTCTTCATGCTTTGCCATGTTTGAAGTCCCGGCTGCTTCTTCTATATCTGCTAATCTCTCCTCAGCCTCCGCTGCACTATTGCATGTTTTATGGAGCACAGATCTTGCTTCATCAACCCTCTTCTGCATGACCAGCCACCTGGGAGACTCTGGGATCACAAAAATTGCACAACCAATAAAGAAAGATGGGAGAATGCCAACACCAAGCATTACCCTCCAACTCAAATGTTCTGAAAGGCCAGAGAAAGCATAGTTTGATACATAGCCAAGAAGGATTCCAATGTTAATACAGATCTCAGGGAAGGAAGTAAAGGATCCTCTACTGGCAGTGGGAGATATCTCAGCAATGTATACTGGTGCTATCATGACACCAAATCCTATTCCAATTCCAGCCAAAAGCCTGCCAATCATCAACATAAGGAAATTGGGTGAATAAGTCATTATAGCAGCACCCATTTGAAAAACTATGGCAGCTAAGCCTATAGTCCATTTCCTCCCAATGGCATCAGAGGTTCTTCCACCAGCGAAGCTACCCAGAATGGAGACAAAGCTCAAAGATCCCACGAGAATTTCTTGTTGAACTTCTGTTATTTGAAGGTCCTTTTGGATAAAAATAATAGCGCCGCTCATAACTCCAACATCTGAGAAAAATAAATTCATGATTCAACACAACTTTTCCAAACAAAAAACAGGAAGAAAGAAATTGAATTGGATCTTAAAAAAGTTCCTTTTTTTTTTCTTTTTTTGGCTTTTGTTAGTAGAGTTGGATGTGAAGGATAAATCCAATTCACATCCAACCCATAAAAATCATCTTCATTATCTTCATAGGGTTTATTCGGCCGGCATGAATTTTAAATAAATACCAATTTTTTAACGGGGATTTATTAAATCAAGCATTTAAGGCAAAACTGAGAAGTAATTTTGAATAAACTAGATGTACTAAATTCAAGATTTAAAATAGCTCTGATCATTCATGAATCGGTTCATTTTTTTAATTAGACGTGCACATACAGAGCAAGAAATGTTACAAGCCTCCAATAAAAGTACTAAAAATCTAACCGCGCTATGAAGAGAAAATTAGAATTTCATTTTTTAAATGAAATCGATTTACAGGGAAAGCCCTAGCCAACAATAGAGAGTTAAGAAGTTCGAAATTGTGAAAAAAGAAAGCGTTGAGATTTAGCAAATTGTTAGAAGCATCAGCAAAAAAAAAAAAATACAAAGAGAGGGGAAACAACAAACTAAAAAACTGAAATTCTTTTAAAGCCAATGCGAACTCTAGCATGCGAATCTGCCAGATCTTGAATCCAGTTATACCGTTATATAAAGAAAATTCAAACTCAACAGGACAGTAGATAAAAAACCAACTACTCGTACCATTGTAATAAAGTGGAAATCAAACGAAGAACAGATCGCCTAGTTCGGGCTTTTCATCCACCAAGAATATGATTAAGAAATTATAAGAAGATCTGAAGCAGATAGATAGAAGCTACTGGAATGACAACTTCTCACCATAGCCAAGCAGCACAGAGTTGAGGGAAGCGAAGATAGCACAGACTATGACGTACTTTCTACTTTTGGTGCTTCCGCTGTCATTCGCTCCCAATATATTGCTTTCCCGCTCATCCTCCTCGACCTGGACATCCACTCTCCGATACTTTCCCGCCGACAGCTTAGGAATCCCATTCCCGCTTCCATTTTCCATGGCCGGCGAATCAACCACCCCCATCCCTCCCTCTAGTCGCAATCTATCACAAAACAGCAAAGAGCTTGAGCACGGAGACAGGGATGTAGGAACTTCTGCCGCGGAATGGTAGACAGCGCTTCTGCTCTTCTCTTCCTAGATCTGAAACAAAGATCTGCTCGTTTTTTGATTCGGTCTCCATGGAGACTAGTAGGGTTTTATGGTTCTTCCCAGGAGGTGAATTTTACCTCCACACCTCTTGTTACATTTTAAAATAGGGGCATTTACATACGTACCAACAAATTCCTATGTATTTACATATAAAACACCTAAACTTTAATAAGATCGTTTAGAGGAAATTTTTATAAACGACTGTAATGAATTAATCTTTTACATAACGTATCAAAGTCAACGTTCGTAAAGTTAACTTCCAAAATGTGATTTTGAAAAATAGAAATTAAAAAAAAAATTATGTTATTTAAAAATGATATTGAAAATATGAAACTTTTTTGTAAAAATAAAAGGATTAATGTTTAGAGGTTTATTTTTTTTTTAAATTAGATATTATATTTTTATTATAAAACTTCAAAAAAATATTTAAATGCAAAGTGAATTGTATAACATAGTTAAAATAATATTAATATATTTATAGTAAATTTAGAAATTGATGTGTTGCCGCAGAATTTTGCTATTGGACACAAAACTCGATGTGTTTGACATGAATGTTGAGATGATAAATTTTGATTCAAATTAAAATTCAACTAGAGCTTTGATTTCATTAAACTTCCGGTCAAACTAACCAACAAGACAAACTCGATAATATCAAAATTAATCTAATTCAAGTCAAATCAAGGTCTTATCAAGCTATTTAACCATGTTATAAGGCTTTGGGTAGTTAATTGAAGGGTCAGATGAACTCCAATTTTGCTTATTGTCAAATTCAATGTCTCGACGAGTGGAATCCAATAGGTCAGGATCACTTGATTCCGAGGTCTAGGCCATCATATTGTCGTAAACTCTCATTTGATCAAAGAGAATTAAGGTGGGTCTTTCGATCGGTTGGTTATGATGGTTATTTGCCAAAGATAAAAAACATCCCTCTTACAAGGCCTTAAAATAGTCTCACACTCTTCACTTTGAAGGAGAAGAGATGAAAAAGAAGAAAGAGCTCATTTCAAGTGATGTTCTTAATTAAAGACCCAATGATAACTCTCAACCTCCGTAACTGTTAATCACTGCTCATCTAGTGACGCTGACCACTGTCGATCCCATCCTGCTTACCACCTCCGTAACTGTTAATCACTGCTCATCTGGTGACGCTGACCACTGTCGATCCCATCCTGCTTACCGTTGTTGATGAATTTTGCAGAGTAATGATGCATGTCACGAAGCAATGAAGTGCCTTATGGAGTAACGACACACTATGCAAAGGAACAACATACCCTGAATATGGTGTAATGATATACCCTAAATACAATATAATGATATAACATAATAATGGTGTAATGACATACGCTCAATACAGTATAAAACATATCATTGATACGGTGTCGCGACGCACCCTGAACAAGGTGTAACGACACACCCTGAATATGGTGTAACGATGTATCTCAAATACGGGGTAATGAATAATATTGTATCAAATATCTAATAATAACTCTCGGTGACCACTGCTTATAACCCCCGTACTCATAACAACATGGCTTTCTTCTGACTCCTGAAGTCTTTTTCTTACATCATATATCGATAAGTGATGTCTCTGGGATAACAGTAAATTTAAGAAAAGGGTAGCCCCAACTACGGCCTTTATGGTTAAGTGAAGTTAATGCAGCTCCCGATTATGACCTATGTGGTCAATTTCTATCATTTTAGCCCTTCAATACAATATTTATAGCCAACTGATGCTCTTATAGTTGTCCATAACAAACTATATTGTTATTTACTACTGTAGTTGTCCACTACGACTTACGTAGCCAACAACTATCATTATAGTCTCCAACTACAACCTTTTGTGGTCAATTGATGCTCTTAAAGATAACAACTAAGACATATGTGACCAACTATTACTATGACATTCGAATATGAGCTCTACGACAAGCTGATGTTATTACAACTACCGTCTACAATATTTATGATAAACTACTACTTTCGTAGCAATTAACTAACACTTCTTTCCTCTCATCAAAGAATCCATAGAGAGGGTCTGTCCTAGTTGTCAATCAATTATTGGTACGACTTATTTTATTAAATATTGGCTAGAGCAGGATGTTTATAGAGCTATTAGTGCCAAATTGGGTGCTACAAATATAGTTGTTGTCAATCAATACAGTCACAATGATGGCATTGTTGTAAGGATTACTTTCAGGGGACAAATATTTGTTGGCAAAAGATATGGGGGAATATGAGCTGTGTTTGGAATAAGGACAACCACGCATAGCTCTCTTGACGGAAGCCTCCTGGCTGGCTCAGTGTTAGGACTCTCCGCCTCCTTGAATTATGGCATGAATTATGTCCTTTATTTAAATTTCATGGGCTCAGACTGACTTGTCTGAGTTCTCTTCCAGGCAAACTCTTGCTCTTTTTCTGAAATATATGCAGAGGGCCTATGTTTTTTTTAGGCTTTTAGGCCTTGACAAACTGCGCCACAAATAGTTGCTTGAAATGAACAGATGATGTGATTTCTCTTAGGAGTCTATTAAACCACCCGAGGACCTTCTCACTCAACATGTTAAAGAGGAGATGACATTTTAGAACACCAATGATTCTCAACAAACACATGATCAACTCAACCTCTATAGGATTTAGTTTAAGGAACTTGAAGCTCTTAGGGGCTCAATATAAAACATTTGTTGAGATAATCATTATCCATTATAAGAATATTATAGAATACATAGTATAATAATCCATCTGAATAAATTTAAATGTGAAATTTTCCATGCATGCTGCACAATTTCTATGTATTGATGTATGAAATATTTTAAATTTAATATTTATATTAACAATATTTTAATGTGATAATTCTATACATGGAAATTTGTATTTCATTTTTTTAAAAAATTAGTAATGATAATATTTTTTACGTGACACTAAAAATTTAATTATTAGACATGTAAATATAATAAATTTATTGGCATGCATGTAAATGCTCCTAAATTAAAACATATAACCCACTTTCCCTTTCTTATGCGCAAAACCCTCACCCAACTCCCTTCCCCATTTCATTCGATTTTGCCTGAAACCATTGCCTAACTTGCCCATTTTCTCTATCGTAACGAAAACCCTCACAATACAGTCACGATTACAGTGGTGTTTGGCAGCATACTATTAATTAGATTTAGCCATATATTTAACTTAAATCAAATCAAACATAAAAAATTATATCCAACCCATCGTCACAGTCACTTTTCCCCAATTTTGTTTTTCACTTCACACGTTTTGTCATTTTTATGACATAAATATATATTTCCTAAATCTAATTATGAAGTGCATTTATTTCGCCATCGCAACGTTGATCTGATAAATTCAGATTTACAAGACTAGATAAATCCTATTTAACATAAATCTACGATGCAACCAAAACCTAGAGATAGCTCGAAAGGACTCGACGGGATTGCCACTTACAAAGATCCCCAAAACTTCCATCTTACTCCTCCTGCTTCACTCCTGCTCAAACAATTGAGGAAGGTAGCCCTCATCTTTCTCCCCTTCCTCCTACCTCTTTTAAGCGCTTCGACTCCTCTAAATTCAGTAAATTCATTTTCCAACAAGAGTTTTTAAATCTAGAATTTAAATTAAAACGAGTAAGAAACAGGATTGAAGAATCTGTAGGATTTTAAATCATTAAATCATATTGTATTATACCTTAAGGGAATGTATCACAATATATTAGATTTAAGTTAGTAGGATTTAATAAACCCTGTAAATCTACATTTAATAAATCCTTGAAAGTGTAAATCTAAAAAATTATTTGGCAACAAATTTAGTAAATTCGATCAAATATTGCGAAACAGCTTGGTAATTTATGTGAAGATTTTAAAAATTGTTATGTTTATTATAATTAATATTTTATTATTTTTTTATTATAATAAAAAATAATTATTTAAATTAAATTAATTTAATTTAAATACTATTTATGATTATCATAGTTAATAATTATTATTCACTAAAATAATTAATTATTAAAATTTTTTGTAAAATTAATTACTTATCAAGTAATTATTTAAAATTAATTAATTATTAATTATATTAATTAGGAATGTATTTTAAATTGATTAACTACTAAATAATTTAGATTTTAAAATGTATTTTTTAATTGAATAATTACATATAAATTTATCTAATCAAAATAAATTTGATAATATATCAATACAAAATTAATTATTAATCAATTAAATTAATAAAATGACCTAAAATAATAATTCCATCTCCACTTCCACTATTCTTAAAAAAAATTTACATGCAAAGTCCAAAGATTACTCTGGATCTGGACTCCAATAACACAATCAAAGAGAACCAAAGAGTAATGGGTCCTATTTTAGGGGAAATTTTTCTATCCTGACTCCGAACATGACTCTACGTGCGAAATCCAATAATATGTTATGTGTGATACATTGTGGAGATTATTTCGGGGTTATTTAAGTGAAACCACTGAGATTATTTCGAGGTTATTTCATGGTTATTGAAGAGAAACTCATATATTTTAATTCAATAACTCTGAAATAAAATTGCTGTGTTTATTTTTTTTGTTAATGAAGATAAAATCATATATTTAACTTCAATAACCCAAAACCGTGGAGGTTATTTCAGGGTTATTGAAGTGAATATTGAAGAGAAAGTCATATACTTCACTTCAATAACATCAAAATAATATTGTGGAAGTTACTTTGTGGTTATTTCAACATTATTGAAAAGAAACTCATATAATTTACTTCAAAAACTCTCAAATAATCTCCGCGAGTTATTTCAGAATTATTGAAGTGGATTATAAGAATTTCTCTTCAATAACCTCGAAATAACCCCGAAACAATGTCCAACATTCAATAACCCAAAATTAGGAGTGTAAACGAGCCTAGCAAGAGACTCGCTCGTGTTCAACTTTTTTATATTTCAAGCTCAACAAGTGTGTTTGTTTTCGACTCATTTGCTTAGCGAACCGAACATGAATCGCTCATGAACAAAGAGTTATTTTTGACAATCTTAAGCACGTAACCTAAGATGTTAAAAGTTATGACAAAATTTAAATATTCTTATTTATATTAAAGTATTATCTGAATCTAGTTTTAATAATTTTTATTCTGTTTTGTTTAATTAACTTTTAATTGAGCCGTAAACTCTGTAGATCACGACGAGTCGCACGGAGAGCTTAAATTTTCCCTATTTTGCTACATCGCTACGTTTCTCACGGTTTCGCACAAAGATAAAGACCTCCCCCTCTCCTATGTCCATACCTCCTCTCCCGGTTTCGCCCCCCTCGCAAGACAGTCGCAATTAGTGCTAACCGGGAAGGCAACGGCAGGATCGCGGCGTACAGAGACCCGAAACTCCCATCTTTCTTCTCCTTCCGCACTGCTCCTAACCATGGAGGCAGATGAAGGAAGGTAAATTCATATCCTCCTTTTTGCGCGAATCGCCCGTCCGAGATTTACTAAATCCTCATATTCACAGGATTTAGTAAATTCGGGATTTCGGCCGAAATCAATAATGAAATCTTGATTTATCCGCGACTTTATTTTGTCTAAACCGACTGTCTGGCAGGATCTTGGTCATATCCAAGTTAAATCCTGCTCTAAAATGTTCAAATACTGTCATTGCAGCTTTCAACCGCAGCCCATGTGACCAACTAACACTCTGACAACTACCAACTACTGCGGCCACGCCAAGGCACAATTCTCCCACAGGTAATTTGGCCAAATCTTTCTAGTATAGAGATATTATTTCGATGATTCAAATGTTTTCTCCATCTGAAAACGACAAAACGCTAATTTCTACTGAAAGCTTGCTCTCTAAATCAATAACAATATATAAGATCTTTCAGTTCCTTTATTAAAAATTTCGAACATGTTTTTATACCGTCCGCACTTTTTGATGAATTATTGAAAACTCATTTATTTTTCCTCATTAACCCCTCCTCCTCCTGTTCGTTCGAAGCCGGCTTTCCGCGATCCTTTTCCGCGACCTTGGCCGACGCCTCCCACAGCCCGACGCCAGAAGCTCCACCATCTCCCGTTAGCATTTCTTCTTTTTCCTTCTTCCTCCGCGAGCTCTTGCCCTGTTCCAAGCCGTATCTTCCTCTCGTCTCCCTCCCGTCGCTGGTGGAGCTGCCCGTCTATCCCATCATACTTGCTAAAGAATATTAAGTACCATCACAAGAAAGAAGAGCTTAAGAATTTAACGAGTTAAAATAAGATTAAAGTCAAGCTTTGAGTGGTAGAATTGTTTCACTGTTTTATAGAATTTTCCTTTGGAAGTACATATGTAGTTCAATAAAATGTTGTGAGGTCGATTGAAAAGGATTGCCAAAAACCTCCATGTTGCCTAATCTATGATGGCTGGTGGAATTATTGGGCTGTATAATTTCAGAGAAAATATTATAAAAATTTCCTTACTCTTCTATCTTCCCCCCATAATGAAATAGAAAAGTTTATGCTCAAGCGATACAAATTAATATAAGTATTTAGGTAATAACATTTATACCTCTTGAATTGCTTCATTTATGATAAATATACATTTAAGGCATTAGAATCAAATTTATTTCTATTAGATGCATGATTGTGAACAATGCAACAACAACAACAACAACAACAAAGCCTTAATCTCACTACGTGGGGTCGGCTACATGAATCCTTTTTCTCCATTGCGTCCTATTTAGTGTCAGATTTTCATTTAGTTCTAGTAAATTAAGATCATTATTAATACAATAAGCCCAAGTCTTCCTAGGTCTACCTCTGCCTTTCTTAACACAAGTCGAATTTAAAACCTCTATTCTCCTAATCGGATCATCCAATGGTCGACGTTTAATATGATTGTGAACAATGCAGTCGTCCAAATTCTTTAAATGGAAGATTAGGAATGATACTTGTTCAACAAGCATTTTGAAAGCACATCAATAGGAAATTTGAACTGCATTAGTTAACATGAGACCATTTTAATTTCATTGTCTATAAAAAAGTGAGAATAACAAAGTGGTATGGGAAAAGATGTATTGAAGTTGTGTATCCCTTGAGGATATCTGTATTGAAGTTGGAATAGATTCTGCTGCACAAATTATACATTTAAAGAAAAAAAACTTCCAAATAAGCTGTTTACAAAACGCACTAACCAAACAGCTAAACTGCTTATTCAGAACAGGGGCAAAAAGGTCAATTTTTCACAATCAGCTGTTTTCCATAAGCGCCAACCAAACAGCCAGACAGCTTATCCGGATCAGCTGCTCATCAGCAGATTATCAGGATAAGCTGCTTATCAGCAGAAGCTGGATAAGCTGCAGCTGCCCCAAACAGACCCTAAATCAATAACAATATATAGGATATTTCAGTTCCTTTATTAAAAATTTCAAACATGTTTTTATCCAATAAACTTTTAATTATATAATTGGCAATTGCAGATATTTGGTGGAGTTTGTTAGGTTTATATTAGATAATTATACAGGTTAAACATTTATTACCGCATGATATTTGTCTCATCCAATTAGAATTTTATCAGAATAATTATACAATATAAATTTAAAACGAAACTTGATTACATAATATAATGTGATTAGGGTAATGTTGATGATGATCCTTCACTTGTAAATGAATCCTTTTAAAGATGTTGTATCGAAAGTCAAATAAATAGTATCATTCTTTAAAATAAAGTCGTTGTTTATTAATAAGTGAATTTTATTAAACTATACAGATGGTCGATAGAACTGCCTTCACAGGACACAAATGAAGTTGATCGGTGGAAGTTGAAGTTAAAAAAACCGAGATCATTATCAAATACGTAAGTTAACTATCTATTCTCTGTTCAATGATAAAAAATTGGCCAGTGGCTCAGTTTGATTAGTTTAGTTTTAAGATAAGACAAGTTAATTTATTTCAAATCTTAAGGTAAAAGTGTTGGTCCACCTATTCATCAAAGTTTTTAATTCATAGTTGATTATGTGGATGCTGTGCATTTTTTGTTATTTTCTAGTAAGTTATAAAAAGCCACATAAAAAAGGAAAATAATGAGGGGAAAATTTGTTGTGTCATTCCCCACAACAAAAAAGTCACTTGAGTTTTTTTTTTCATAGGATTATTTGAGTATTTTTATATTGTTTTATTAGTTTTAATATCGGAATTCTATTGGCTTTTATTTAAATAAAAGCATTAATCATAAAATTATCCTTGCAGTTAGATCATCATATTTGCTAGCTTGAAGGTTTGAACCCCACACTTGGCCACCTTTTCTAAATTTAGAACTTTGAATTGTATGTGAGGATCGATCTACGAGTTTCATGTTGGATATGGATGACCATCACACGCATGTGTTGTTTGCATATAATATTTTATTTTGATGGAATGAATGTTCTAAAGAACTAATATTCATTTTGAAAATTATCCATTAAAGTAATTTTTGTTATGAATTTTCAACTAACCTTGTTGAAAAGTTGAGTTTTGCTAATGTCTTGTTTCATTTTTTAGTTTGTAAAATTTCTTTATTTGCCTCAATGTTACCATTTTTTGATATCACTCTTTCTCACAAATATAGTAAACACCATTATAATTCTAATTTTATTTTATATCTTCTGATTTTTAAATTTAAATACTATTTGTTAAACTTGGACTTTCATATTTGTCATTTCTTTCTATTATTAGATTTTGACTATTTTTTAAAATTTACAGCGTTTCTGTTTTTTTCCAGGTTCTTAACAGAATCATTTGTGAGGAGAGATGAAGTGAGTTATTTGCTCTTTATTTTTTGCATATATGATTTTGTAGTCATTTTTATAGATTTATCTAATCTTTCTTCTCTTTCATCATGGTATGACAGCTTCTAGGATGGACATATCTTTTAAAGATGCACGAAAATTATGGTCAGGAATATGGCATGAAGAGGAGGTGATTAATAAGAAGAAAAGGCATGCCACTGAACCCTACCAATATTTTTCAATTTCTTTCATTGTTATTGATTTGCTAAATTCTTAATGGTTTGGTTATATCAATTTAAAAATGGCAAGCTCTTTGATTCATTTAAAAGCTCAAATTATATAAATTTTAGTGATATACACGTGAATATCTTCAAAATATATTCATGATAAAAAGCCGTGCCAATGCACAATTCTCCCTCTAATGCAGTATGTATGGACATGTCGATAATTTGGCCACACCTTTCTATTATAGAGAAACTATTTCGATGATTCAAATGTTTTCTCCATCTGACAATGATAAAACCCTGATTTCTACTGCAAGCTTGCTCTCTAAATCGATAACAATATATAGGATCTTTCAGTTCCTTTATTAAAAATTTCATACAATGTTCAAACTTTTTCAAGGAAACTTCAATTATACAATTGATAGTCGTAGATATTTGATGAAGTTTGTTAGGTTTATATTAAATAATTATACAAGTTAAACATTTATTACTGCATGATATTCATCTCATCCAATTAGAATGTTATCAGAACAGTTATACAATATAAATTTAAAAAGAAACTTGATTACATAATATAGCCTGATTAGGGTAATTTTCATAATGATCCTTCGCTTGTAAATGAATTTTTAAAAGGATGTTGTATTAAAAGTCGAATAAATAGGTATCATTATTTAAAATAAAGCTGTTGTTTTGTAATAAGTAAATGTTTTGATGCTATACAGATGGTTGATGCAACTGTCTTCACAGGACACAAATGAAGTTGATCGGTGGAAGTTGAAGTTAAAAAAACCGAGATCATTATCAAATACGTAAGTTAACTATTTATTCTCTGTTCAATGCTAAAAAATTGACCGGTGGCTCAGTTTGATTAGGTTAGTTTCAAAATACGACAAGTTAATTTATTTCAAATCTAAGGTAAAAGTGCTATTCATGAAAGTTTTTAATTGATAGTTGATTATGTGGATGTTGTGCATTGTTGTCATTTTCTAGTGAGTTATAAAAAGCCACATAAAAAAAAGGAAGAAAAAAAACGAGGGGAGACTGTGATGTCATTGTCCACAATGCAAAAGTCACTTGAGCTTTTCTTTTCATAGGATTATTTGATTAAATTTGAAATTGTGGATGAATATTGTTATATTGATTTATTAGTTTTAAAGCTACAATTCTATTGATATTTATGTAAATAAAAGCATTAATCATAAAACTATAATTGCAGTTAGATCATCATATTTGCTAGCTTGAAGGTTTGAACCCCACACATGGCTACCTTTTCTAAATTTATAACTTAGAATTGTGCGTGAGGATCCATCTACGAGTTTCATGGTGGATATGGATGACCAACGCATGTGTTATTTGCAAATAATATTTTATTTTGATTGAATGAATGTTCTAAAGAGCTAATTGTCATTACGAAAATTAATCATTGAAGAATTTTTTGTTTTAAATTTTCAACTAACCTTCTTGAAAGGTTGGGTTTTGCTAATGTCTTGTTTCTTTCTTTTAGTTTGTAAAATTCCTTTATTAGTCACAGTATTACCATTTTTTGATGTCATTTTTTTTACAAATATAGTAATCACCATTATAATTCTAATTTTATTTTATATCTATTATTTTTAAAATTTCAATGCTATTTGTTAAACTTGGAATTTCATAGTTGTCATTGCTTTATATTATTAGATTTTGTCCATTTTTGGAAATTTACATAGGTTCTGTTTTTATGCAGGTTCTTAACAGAATCATTTGTGAGGAGAGACGAAGTGAGTTATTTGCTCTTTATTTTTATTTTGACTGAGCTCGGTCTTTCATCCATATTAAATAGATATGTGCATATTTCAATCTTTCAAATTTGGAATCTAATAGTAAGTTGTATCTTGAGAAAATTTATCTCAATCAACATAAGTTTTTAATCATTTTAAAATTACATTATATTTTCAAATAGGCTTGATTAAGCAATATAAGTAATGTATTGGACTTTTTAATTATCCAAACAATCGTGTGAATACTAGTTTTTAATACATAGAATGGTCTTAAAATTGTGCTTGCTCTATGAAGTCGGAGATATTCATATAAATGCAGTGGAAACTTGAAATTCACAATTTTTGTTTAGTTTTTTGTGAGATTGTATATGTCCAAGTGCGACCAAATGGTTCTAAATATTTATCTGTTTTTCATGTGATTTGACATTATTTTTTTTAGTGGCATCGTATTTGTTGTATTAATTTTTTATGTGATTTGAAATTGTATTTTTTTAGTGACATCGTATTAGTTGTATTAATTGCTTGAGATGGATGATTAATTATAGTTGTTATTTGACATTGAATTGAATAAAATTTAAAAGAGTTTTTAGCTTATTTAGTTTGAAACAAATGTCATGATCACTTTTTATTATTTTTCAAATTATTTATGTTTTTATAAATAATAAGACAAGAAATGATAACTTCTCATTACTACATGTTATTGTTATTGATTATGAGGGCTTGTTTGATGCTTATTTTGAGCTCTCATATATTATTTATTTATATTAATAACATTTTCTATGTTTGTTTTTATATCAGTGAAGGTTGAAGTGATATTTATTATTTAGGGTTAATTTCGTATTTTTGTAACTTGTTAAGAATAGTTTTCCATTTTGAACGAGGCCTATTATGAATTGTTTTGAGCTGTGATTCTATGATATTTAACCCCTTTGGATGCTCGAGGATTCACAACTTTTTGTGCTTTTTGTGCATTTAACTCTTTGATGATGGAATTTTTCATATACTTGGAAGATTCAAAATTTACAACGTAAGGGTACATCCTACAACTTAAGGGTACATCCTATATTTTATCTTTATGTTTAATCTTTTTTATTGTTTTCTAGTTTTTTTTATTAAATTATAATTCTGTTGCCCACCTTAATAACTCAAGGAAAACCTAAAAATAAGGCTTATGTGCATGAGAGATTCACTTTTTTCATGAACTTCTAAAGCTTTAGCTTTGAAGTAACTTAATTTCTTTTGACCATTAAGAATATTACTTTTAGGGATATTTAATAGATTAAGAATCTTTTTTACAATAATGATTGCTAGTTGCCACAGATTGATGACCGGTGCTCTATTTTAATTGAAAATTGGTCGTAGACACAAAATAAACAACTTAACATATTGTTTTTATGCAAATGCATAAACAATAATACTGGGATTGAGCTTTTGTTGGGTGCTCAAGAATGAATTGCTTTTGAAGAAACAACAGAACTATTAAAAATTTATCAAATCATTGAAAAATGACATTTGATTGCTTTTTCATGTCCTACAGATTTGGATGATATCTTTCTAAATAAAAGCACTAGGAAGCTATCTTTAAATTGGTTTAGATTTCATTCTTGTGCACTAAAATTTTCCCCTTCATACTTCTTTAGGGGATGAATCATATGAGGACATAGCTTTTTAATGTGCTTCTTTTGCCACTTTCCAAAAACTTTCCATACTTCAAATTTGCAATGTGTGGGACTTCTAAATCCCTTCTGTACCCCTACGGATTTAAATTCATATAAATGTTTGAAGAGATCTTTTGTTGCATGGAACTCTTGCAAATTTCATGTTGTGATAGACAGCCCAAAACATCACATTTATACAAAATAAAGCCTGATGCAAAATTACACATTTGTTAGATTTATTGTTATTACATTGTTATTATATGCCACTATATGGTTGTTCTACATGCTTGAACGTATAATGTTTATGCATGTAATGTTGATAGATTATTTTTCATTCCACTGTACTCGCATCCATTTCTTTGTGTGTCATCATAATGTAAACTAGTGGTTTTTAAGTTCCGTGAATAGGATTTAAATGTGTTGGGTGTAGCTAAAACATCTAAAAGTTAATATTTAATGTTAGAATTTAGATTTTTGGAATTCTGTAAACATGTGTCAATAATTTTAAAAGCAATTTAAATAATTTGTGCCACTAAACTCTTTTTTTTATTATTATACCTTAATCTCGATTACTTGGTATAAAAATTGAGTTTTTTGACAGATGATAACCTCACTTGACTAACATAATTAATTTTGGATTTAAGTTTGATATCATTCAAGAAAGTGCAGCTACCGTATAACATTAACTGATCATTCTTTGAGTAATTTTATGAGAGATTTTTTTTTTCACTTTTATGCTGTGTCATTTATAGGCGAAGTTCTAGCAATTATTTCTTGCTACGATTGAGTTGGGCTTTTGGTGTAATGCTTTACTACCAACTAATTTCAATTTTTTATTCATTTGATGAATTATGGCACAAATTCTATGAGTGGCTGTCAACTTAAAATCAAACTTCAGTTCTACAAAAATATTTATGCTTTATGTAATCTAAAATGTGATGAACAATTAGTAAAACACCATTAAAAATTAAGCTATAGCTTTTATACACAGTGAAAAAGAAGTACTATGTCAGTAACTTGATCTCTTCACCTGTTCATTCTATTTCAAATGGTTATTGAGTTTGACATAAATGATGTTACTTTTTTGAGTTTGCAATGTTAGTTGTTGATTATTTTGAGCATGTGGTTCCTATTTTTCCATGTTTGTCTGCTCCATATGCAAACTTATTTATTTTACTTTACTAAAATTCAATAATCTTATTTCAGGTTTCTTCCCATGCTATCAAAATAAATGTTGAGAGAAATTACAGTGCATTATGTTATACTATACTGAAGAAAGGCTCCATGATTTTCATAATCACATCGTGTTATCCGACGTGTATATATTGCAAAGATTTTTACAGGAATCATCCAATTTAATGAAATTTCACTCGCTTCTCGATCTTTTAAGCTATAATGCATTAGGCCTTCTTGCTAAATTAATTACTGAAGATGCAAAGAACTTTGAGGGAACCTGTCCAGGAAACTTTGAGGGAACCTGTCCAGGGATAAAAATATTTATAAAAAATCATTTCTCAAATGACTTTTCAGCTGCTAAAGGGGCATTGGTAGCAACTCTTGAGCAATTATATGAAATGTTGAAAAGTCCTGAGAATTATAATGAGAAACAACCAAACGTAATGACTCCTGCTTCATCTGCTCTACCTTCCATACACAAAGGGTTGGAGCTACTTCACAGTATGCCTCTTTTTGCTCTCATTGCTTTGAATAGGAAACTTAAAAGTAAAAAGACGATTTTTACGTTTCCACCCTCCAAGATTGGCTACAATAAGAATAAGCTTGTTAATAGTATTCAGAGAAGATGCCAAAAACTCATTCTTACTCTAAATAATGAAAATTCAATGCCCAAAGAACTAGCAAAAGTAATTTCTACAATCCATCTCTATTTCAAGTACAAAACAAAGTGTTCTTATACATTTACAACGAATTTCTTCTCTTTCTCAATCGAAACAGTTACCCTTCAGAATGATATCTTAAAAGCTCTTTGGTCAATCCCAAAGATTACTTCTGATCAGATGAAAGCTTTGCAAGCTATTCTGGGTGTCAAATTAGAAGATGATTCAAGCAGCTTTTTGAATGATCTTAAGCAATATTTGATGCAATATTTGTTGGAATGTGATGAAATAAAGATCCCAAGTGCTGTTTCTGATGTTTTAGCAGTTCTAAACCAGAGTCCTAGTAATCATCCTCAAACATGTTCGAAGGAGATGATTGAAGTAGAGATGGAGGCGGTACTGAATGTGAGCGTTGGACTTTATCAAATTGTCTCGCACTTTGTCTCATGCATGAGCACTGATGAGAAGGCGGAAGTGGGTCTAGAAAGCTACGATGATACTATGAGTAATGATTTTGAACTCATCGAGAATGCCTGCTGTTCCAGTATTGTCAAGTATGGATGGCAGCGGAAGAATGATTTGTCCATGCATGGTGAACTTGATAGCACGGGGGATTCAATGCCTCAAACTTGCAGAATTTCTGCTAATAGTGATAGTTGCAGTAAGAATATCAAACATGATTTTGTGAAGAAGGTCAAGAAGGAGCAAGATGACGATATTGATGATCAAATACCCCATTATAAAAAGTCTATGGAAGCATCGCTTCGAAGTACACAAGCGCCAAAAGATTGTAGAGATATCTCAATCAAAGAACTTTGTGATGAGACAAGTTTAGTTTCTTATAGACTTATTGGTCACATGTTGAATAGTTTTTTGCTTGTAAAAGGTGAAGATGTGGGTGTTACGACTAGGTATCATCTCACCGGTGAAGTATTGCATTCTACAATTTTTGAAGGTAATATACAAGTTAATTGAGAGGCTTTGCATGAAAATGATAAATATTGTTATTTTCTGATTAAATGCTGTTTTGATTGTATTTAACGCAGATAAGAAAGATGTGTTAGGTTTATCTGGGGAGAATGTTGGCATTAAGGCTCTTATGCATTCCGTAAAGGATCTGTTACCTTCCATGCCAGAGAGGTGCCCATTTTTTATTGATATTATTGAACAACAAAAAGTTCTTGACAATTTTACATATTTCTTTTTGTTTTCCCTTCACATGATAGTTTTCATGAACGACGTTCTTATCCTCTTACCTTGTTTTTTCTTTTGTTGGCAGATGCATGCAGAGAGTGGAGAAGCTTATGAAGCAGCCTACATTAATTAATTAATTTTTAAAGTTTTTGATGGAGTATGTTATTTCGTGAATCAATAATTAGAGTCAGAAGTAAGTGTTCTGTTGTTATATTGCTATTTCGTGAATCATGCAATCAATCAAGCCATTTGTACTAGCCTTGTTCTGTTGTTATTTGATAGTGCTTTTTGCGGGTAACTATTGTTATTTAGAAATGAAATTTTTTTTTTTTTGGTTGCAAATAGTACTTTCCCCTTTAAATAGTATTTTAATACAGTTATTTATTAGAATTAAATGAAAATATGACACAATGAATAAAAAGGATTCATGTAGCCAACTCCAGCTAGTGTGATAAAGACTTGTTATTGTTGTATATGAATGAAAATTGATTTCTTCTCTTTAATGAAAAAGACCTAATTTACGGTATTTTAAGCCATAATTCTGTACTAACTATTGTCATATTTGGCCCATGTTCTCTTTTCTTTCTTGATATGTGGTTCTATCAGCACTTCATCTACAAACCCAAATTTATTCCATCATGATTTAAAAACGTATGATCAGTTGTTATCGTGATTTTGATTTCCTTGATGCATTCATCAATTTGGGGTTCTTTGATTTTTAGTTTACTGGTTAGTCTGAATGTTCACGCTCCATCTTTCTCATAAAGTCATCCCACTCATGAGACAATGATTCAGTATTTTGCTTCAACTGATTGCGCAAGTTCTCCTTCTCTGCATTTAAACTTTCGAGTTCATTCGAGTTCATTCCTGGGGTACGTGTCAACAGTTCTTTTCACCTCAACTATTCGATCAGCTCCTTTCCTCAACTGCTCTAGTTTTTCATCAATTAGGTTCCATTCAATTTCAAATTTCTCCTTTTCTGACTTCAGTTTTTCAGCTCCAATTTCAACTTCCAACTTTTGAAATCTAAAGCTATCAATCACTTTTTTCAATTTTCTTTCGAGTACATGCAGCTCATTTCTCTCATTTGCAGAGATAACTAGTTTCTACTCTGCACGAAATTGTTCCATCTTCTCATCTTCAAGTGTGATCTTCTCTTTATGAAGTTTTTCATGCCTCTTATTAATTTCCTTATTTTCTTTTTGTAATTTCTGCATCTTTTGATTCGAGAGATTTTTCTTTCTCCTCTAAAATCCGGAGTTTCTTCATTACAACTTCCTCCTTGTCTGAAATGGCATGAAGCTCAGATTTAACTGAATTTTCCATTTTCATAATTTGTTGTTTTCTCTGCTTAAGCTCAAACTCCCAGACACTGCAATCTTTTTTTTTAACTTCTATCTCATCTGCTAGTTACTTCCTTCTCTGCTCCTTTTCAGCTTCAAACTCACAAGTTTTCTTTTAAAAGTTTCTTTTTAAAGTTACATTGATATTCAGCTTTGAGCCTTTGTATCTCATCAAACCATGTTAGTTGGATGCAAGGTTTACTGAGAAAATTCATTCATTATTGTTATTTCTTCTTACCAAGTAAACATTTGCATTTATGTCTGGATGTATTAATTTGATTTATGAAGAACTTTCCTGTTCTTCAGTTTTCACATTTTCTCCTTATCGATATACCGTATCAATCGCTTAAAATTGTTTCACCATATAGTTTGTTTTTTAATTTGATTATTCTTGAATTAGACCTTTTTTTTCTGAGATCATTGGTTTTAATATTGAGAAAGTCCCAACACTGGTTTTAATGCTGCTTCAGGATTATGTTAAGGTAGATAGATGCTTTGGCATCCATAGGGATTTGGATATGTCTGCATTGATGGAAAGTTGATAAAATTAAATGAAATTCCAATATTTTGTTGGTTGCTTATGCATCTGTGGCTGTAGATACGAGTTCTTCAGACTAAGCTTTCAAACTAAGCCAATAAACGCCCCACCTGTAATTGGAAAAATGGACAATTTAGCACAGAACAAGAAAGATAACATTATTGTCATGTTTCAGAATGGCATGCTTCACCATGGCAAGTTAAAACCAATATTTTTTACAACAAATGATGTTTCAAGACTATTACTAATTTACGCCTTAGCTTAAAGTATTATAAAATAATGTTTTTTGTTCACTATAATTTAATATAGATACGCTGGATTTTGTGCGAAAATACAAAAGTTATCAATTGCCTCATTAGCTTGAGGGCTAGATCTATCTGGAATCTTCAAATTATCTGTTGATGCAACATGACATATGCATTATATACTTGCAATTGGCAAAAATCATGGAAGTTTCATTGATTTTTCAAAAATTGGACTGAATATGATCGTAGCTTTTTCTTATGGAGTGATGCTGTCAAACATGCAACATTTAACCTGAGAAGTGTGCAAGGAGTACGCTTTGAGGATAACATTATGATGAAACTTGTTCAAATTGTATTGCTTCTAAAACTTTTGATGCGATGCATAATGTATTACTAGTTACAAAGCTTTTTTAACATCGATGTTTGGAGTTGCGGTTGCTACTATGGCTTGACTCATGTGGTGATCAACTTAAGCAGGATTTTAACTTCATGCCTTGCATATGTTGTTTGATTATCATCTTAGGCTTATTTATAGACCTTTTTTTTATAAAACTTGATGTAGATAGTGGTACCAATTACTCTTATTATCTCGGGATTATCGATGAAGGAGATCATGAAGAAAAAAATTATGAAAACCAGCACATATTTTTAGTTATAGCAATGATTGTTCTTCAATCTCCTTTAAACATGCTAGTTGCCCATGTATCACTAGGCTCCAAGTAGCTATATGTCTTAGTTGCCCACCTATTCG
>NW_018164467.1:819261-820397 GCF_001263595.1 Phalaenopsis equestris
GCCTAATAGAGAAATACAAAATGGAGAGGCATGACCTTATGAACGTGAAATGTGACAATTCATCAATGAAGAAAAGAATTAATTTTTTTGGTTGTAAGGGTAGAGAAAATAATTTCAAATCATTTTAATTACTTGAGTATTTTTCATTATAAAAACAATTTCAGAAAAATGAATTATGTATGTAAGAATCGTGTATACATACATGAATACCCCCAAAAAAATTATTCAACTTCGAGATATTTGAAATGCATATCACCCAAAATTGCTTTTGCTTGCAGCGATCAGTATTCATCTCATCGTGTTCGATCCTCTGCAAAGAGAAAATTTATTGCATACATAGACCGCATGCAGAGATGTATGTGTTGTACAATCTTGACCGTAGATCACGGTGTCTATCTACGGTCAAGATTGGACGCCGAATACATCTCTGTATGCGGTGTATGTACGCAATAATTTGTAATGCAAACACCAAAATAAACAGAAAAATAAAATAAAATACCGCTCGCGCAGCCCGACAACAACTTCGCCGTCGGCTGCATCACTCGGCCCGCTATTGCGCCAACGCTCCGACCACGTTGGCGATCACTCGTTGTCCGATCACGCGTCGTCTGTAGCAATTCTTCTCGGCCCTAACTCATCCGCAGCTGCAAGCAGCCAATCTCTTGCTCCGCTCGACCTCTTCACGACACTACACCGACAGGATCTGCTTTACTGCTATCGACCATTTCTCTCCAGCTGCTTGCTTGGGCGCACCAGTAAGAATGGATCCTGACTCTTTTCGATCGACGATGTCCAATTTGGCTTTTGGCAATGTGATCGCTGCGGCAGCTCGAGACTACCAAAAGGTTCGGCCTTTCATTGGTTCCATCGCTGTATTTCCTGTATATGCACTGGTAAATAGAAATAGGAGAATTGATGTGGTGATTTTCTGTCTAAAAATTTTTTTTTTTATTCTGTTAGGGTTGAGGAAAGACAGTGAATATGCAAAGATTTGCAAGTGAAAATAAACATTAACTCTTTATTTAGAAAATTAGAGAATATGCTGTTTCCATTAGCTTATTCTGTGTATAAATCAATTCCAGAGGGATGAGATATTGCCCTGAAAATATGCATTCTTTTTATTCATAATGGTTGGC